>NC_079455.1:46137556-46150056 GCF_903798145.1 Danio aesculapii | reverse complement strand
TAAGATTAAAAAATGATCATCCAATTAAACAGTGTCGTGCTGACATCTCCCATAATTCTGATAAGTAGCCCAAACTGATCTATCAGCAAACGTAGATTCGTACATCTGCAGCCGTTCACGCACATCTGCCATTTGCGCGTACACAAGAGGGAGTCACAGCGGTGAAAACAAATGCTGAATCAAAACTTGTTAAACTCCTGAATCAATATTGGAGTTAGTTTTCCACGCTGGAGGAAAGACGACACCATGGCTGAAGTGTTTCTGTTAGACAGGTCATGTTCTGTGTTAAAACTCTGTCAGTCACGCAGAGCTGATGTAGATTGTGTTGTTATGAATGGGTTATATGCACAGAAGTGTTGTTCAGCCACTGAAATCTCCTGGTGAAAGATTGATGTGACTATTTTTAGTTTCATAAGGTTCTTTTACAGTATTGATAACGTAGATTTTTATTTAGTTCAACAACAAATCATCAGTAAATAGCGCTATTGCACCATCCCCACTGAAAAAAACAGCTTAAACCAGCCTAGCCTGATTTTAGAGGGGTTTTGGCCATTTCCAGCCTGGTCTTAGCTGATCAGGCTGGGTGATGACCAGCTAAAACCAGCTTGACCAGCCTAGTCAGGCTGGGAGCCCAGTCAAAACCAGCTACGTCCAGCCTAAACAAGGCTGGTCAAGCTGGTTTTAGCTGGTCATTTTCCAGCCTGACCAGCTAAGACCAGGCTGGAAATGGCTGGAAACCAGCCTGGAAATGGTCAAAACCTCTCTAAAACCAGCCAACCAGCTTAGGCTGGTTTAAGCCTGCTTTACTGAGCTGAAGCTGCTTTTATATTCACGTTGGGTCATTTCTGAACAATGACAGCCTGTGATGCGCTCCCTATATTGTTCACCGTTACTCTGACTATTCGCTCTGAAATAGCATGTAAATATGGCTTAGTAAAGAGTGTAATTCCTGCACGTCGCCGGCAAAACACTAAACATACAGTAGTGGCTTTAGGATAAAGCATGTGAGAGAGTGTGAACAGCAATTCACAACTGAAAACCTGCTAGATATAATACAGTTTCTCATTGGGAATTATAGTATTATAAAGTACTATACAGTTTTCTAACTGGCGCATGACATGATCTAGTGGGTCTCTGTCATTTTTACGGCGCACGTTATGATTTCAGGAGGCGTGGCTTAGAACGGCAGGGGAGGGACTGTAGCTGCGTCCCAAATCGCATACTTATGCACTATTCTACGCCATTTTGTAGTATAAATAGCGTAAGAAGTGCGTTCGCACTGAAAATTCTAACAATGATAAGTGCACTTTAATTACCTGAATGATGCACTCATACAGCCGGTCAAATGAAGTGTGTAATGATGGACACTTCACACACTCAACGATCGCAGGTTTGCTCACGTAGCGGAAGGGGCGGAGCTATCGGGCGCACATGTTGGATAACTATTTATTTTGGATGGTGAAAGCAAAATTCTCCTATGAGAGTGGTTATAGCGCCTCCTGATGGTGAATGCGGTTATACTCACGGCAGGTATTATTTGATAGTTTGGTCATTTATTTCACTGATTTGGCAACCGTCAAACGTCATCAGGGAAACGGATTGAATTTCCGCTTAGTAAAAAACATTAGTGCTCCATTTGGGACGACACTACATATACTATGCTGTCGAGTGTGTAAGTGCATAAGTACATAGTGCGCCATTTGGGACGCAGCTTGTGTTTTCAAAGCTATTATGCTAACGATTAGCAATTTGGCAGATCACCTACTGCACCTTTAACCATGGGCGTAGCGGACATTTTAAAAGTGCGGGGGACGGCTGTATGAGATCATATGTTCATATAATTATTTATCACCTGTTTCTAAATGGTCTGTCTCTAAAAGTGAGGGGGACGGATCCCCCCCGGTTGCTAGGCCCCTGCCTTTAACAATAGTTTTAAATCCTAGTTTTAAGTTACGAAAATATAGTATTTATTCGCTAATTATTATTGTTTTTCAGCTAGTTTTTTAGCTTATTTTTTATTGAAAACGAAAATGCTTTGTTTTCACCAATAATTTTAGTCTTAGTCTTAGTTTATCCTTCCACCACAGAATAAGTGCTTAATTATTCTCAAAATAATCATTTTATTTGCTAATTACCATTTTATTTCAGTTTATTTTTCAGTCATGGTTGTTAGTTTCATTTATTACATTTATTTAGTATTTTAGAGTTTAAAAATGGTCAAATTCAGGATAAAATCTGTGTTGATCAATAGTCTTAGATTACTAAATAAACCTCATGTGCATCTTGAGCCAATTTTTGATTTCTAGTGTCTAAACTGTAATTAATTTGTAACTATAAAGTCGTTTTTCTGAGCTCCACACTTTAGCGAAGGTCTTCTGGCTCTGTATGGCAGGATTTCTCCTGCTCTGTACGCTGCATTTCTGAATGGAGAGCGATTCTACGCCCCCTTTTCTGGGCTGTGCAGATGGAGCCGCGCTGATTTGTTCTGCTTCTGTGTCGTCTTTGTCTCCAGAGCAGGAGAACACAAAGGAGGAGGATCTGGGTGGCGTGCAGCATGTGTGTGAGTGTGTGAGTGTGTGTGTGTGTGTGTGTGAGTGAGTGTGTGGCGCTTTGTTTGGGACGTACCACTCCGTGTCACCAATCGTCTGCTGGTTCCTGCAAACGGCCCCCGAGATCTCAGCGGGACTCCTAGTGGACGCCACATGCACTGCAGATCCATACACACACGGTTCAGTGAAACACCCAGAGAGAATGACATCACACTGAGGATGAGTGTGTGCAGCACGTGATGACATCAATGAATCACTGCATGACAAAATGGCAAAACACACACACACAGTAAAAAATATCCATTAATGAACATTTTCAGGGGTGGGGAGTGGGAGGTGGGTTAGTTCAGTGAACAACCCAACACTGATGATGATCATAGATATATATACACTAGATGTCGTAGGCTATTGTTGTCTATTGCAGTGATTCCCAACCCTGTTCCTGGAGGCACACCAACAGTACATATTTTGTATGTCTCCCTTATCTGACCCATTCTTGTCAGGTTTTGGGGTCTTTTCTAATGTTCTGCTGAGTTGATTCAGGTGTGTTTGATTAGGGAGAGGTTGAAAATGTGTACTGTTGGTGTGCCTTCAGGAACAGGGTTGGGAAACACTGGTCTATTGAAATTAATGTGTCAATAGAGCAGCCATCTTGGTACAGGCTAAAATACAGTGTATATCTATGAGTCAACACAAGCCATTCTGAAGATGCTGGACTTTTGCTCTTTGTACGAGTGTAGTAATGAGCATTTTTTATGATTGTGCATGTTACAAAATGTTGTGCTCAACAAGTAACGATATACACTCACTAGCCACTTTATAAGTACCGTGTTGCACCCCCTTTAGCCTTCAGAACTGCCTTAATCCTGGCGTAGATTCAACAAGCTACTGGAAATATTCCTCAGAGATTTTGCTCCATATTAACATGATAGCATCACACAGTTGCTGCAGATTTGTCGTCTGCACATCCATGATGCCAATCTCCCGTTCCACCACACCCCAAAGGTGCTCTATTGGATTGAGCTCTGGTGACTGTGGAGCCCATTTGAGTACAGTGAACTCATTGTCATGTTCAAGAAACCAGTCTGAGATGATTGGTGCTTTATGACATGGTGCGTTATCCTGCTGGAAGTAGCCATCAGAAGATGGAGACACTGTGCTCATAAAGGGATGGACATGGTCAGCAACAATACTCAGGTAGGCTGTGGCGTTGACACCATGCTCAATTGGTACTTATGGACCCAAAGAAAATCTCCCCCACACCATTACACCACCACCAGCAGCCTGAACCGCTGATACAAGACAGGATGGATCCATGCTTTCATGTTGTTGAGGCCAAATTGTGAGCTGAGCATCCGAATGTGTCAGCAGAAATGGAGACTCATCAGACCAGGCAACGTTTCTCCAATCTTCTATTGTCCAGTTTTGGTGAGCCTGTGTGAATTGTAGTAGCACCAACTTGCACTAAATATTAGGCTTATGCTAGTTTTATAAAAAAAAAAAAAAAAAACAGCAAAAATGTAAATGAAATATAATAAGACACTGCAGTGCCTGAAACTTGTATTATTGTCAGCCAAGTAAACATTAGTTTTTGAATAAACTCCATGATGACAGTGATCTGAACACTTTGTAATTGTCCTCAGCAGAATGCAAGTTATTAATTTCATACAAATCAAGAATCACTTTTATAATGTTCTCAAAACACTGTGCGGAGTTGTTTATGCAGCCAACCAAAACTATAATCTATTAGAACCACAATTACAAATGTATTTCTATTTAAAATAAAATGTCTCAATGAGTCACATAAGTTAGTTAGTTCATTTGAGAATAACTCTTCTTATATTGGTCATAACAGTGTAATCTATGGAGGGCTTGACTGTACCAATATGGCGGCTGTATTGACGCATACTCAAGACCCGTCTGCGATTTCTAGTGCATAAATCTATGAATGATGACGACACAAAGCAGCAGATGGGGGTTTTCTACATCAGGATGTTGTTGGCAAAGCAACAGCATCACGCACACACGCGAGCGCGCGCACACACACACTCCTGGCAGCGCTGAACTGACGCCGTGGGCCGTTTTGTACATCATTGATGATATTAAGCTGGAATAATTGAGCTGCTGATTGCTCCTTCACAGCAGTAAATGAGATTATGTTCTGTTGATCGCTCATTAACAAACCAAAAGCATGATTATGAAAATCACATCCTGCTGTCTGGAATGCATAGAAATATTCCACAGAGTCATATTCCATTACATAAACCACAGATCAACAATAAGAGCCTGATCCGATGTCTGCAGTTTGATGTAATGAGTAATTCACACGCTTCTTTTAGCGTCTCTGATGAGGCTGTCGTACATTAAACAAAAATATCCTACTGTCAATTTCATTCTCTTTCTAAATATCCTGGTTGTACTCCCAGTAATCCCAGTTGTAGAGCAGCAGATAATAACTCGACTTCTAGTTGATGATGTGTAAAAGTGTCAGAAGGTGGATTTCTCTGCTGAATCATCTGTTGATCTGCATCCCAATACTAGAAAAAGTTGTTTCTGCTCAATTATGCTCCTTTCTGCAGACCAACAATGTTTTTGAAGTGTTTCAGTCAGGTTTCAGAGCTCATCACAGTACAGAAACTGCATTAGTGAAAATAACCAACGATTTACTCTTAGCTGCTGACCAAGGGTGCATCTCGCTATTAGTTCTACTCGATCTTAGTGCGGCATTTGACACCATTGACCATGGTATCCTTATTAATCGCTTAAAGTCTACAGGTGTCCAGGGACAGGCCCTACAATGGTTTAAGTCATACTTATCTGACCGTTACCAGTTTGTGAATATTAATGGACAGCCTTCACAAATCAGCCCAGTAAAATACAGGGTGCCTCAAGGATCAGTTTTAGGCCCTTTACTGTTTACAATATACATGCTACCCCTGGGAGACATTATTAGAAGACATGGGATCAGCTTTCACTGCTATGCAGATGATACTCAATTATATATTTCAACTAAACCTGACGAGACGTCTAATCTGTCAAAGCTAACTGAGTGTATTAAAGATGTTAAAGACTGGATGACCAACAATTATCTTCTCTTATTGGGCCTAAATCCTGTACACAGCAGATCTCACAACTCGACCTACAATTAGAGGGATACAAAGTTAGCGTTAGCTCTACTATAAAAGATCTGGGTGTCATATTAGACAGTAATTTAACTTTTAAAAATCATATATCCCATGTCACAAAAACTGCTTTCTTTCATCTGAGAAATATAGCTAAGTTACGAAGTATGCTATCCATCTCAGATGCAGAAAAGCTAGTCCATGCTTTTATGACTTCTAGGCTGGACTACTGTAATGCTCTGTTTGCTGGCTGCCCAGCATCCTCTATTAACAAACTTCAATTAGTACAAAATGCAGCTGCCAGAGTTCTTACCAGGTCTAGAAAATTTGATCACATCACCCCAATTTTATCCTCCTTACACTGGCTGCCTGTTAAGTTTCGTATTGAATTTAAAATATTGCTTCTTACATATAAAGCTTTAAATAATCTAGCTCCTGTTTATCTAACCAATCTTCTGTCTCGCTACAATCCAACTCGCTCTTTAAGGTCTCAAAACTCAGGGCTTCTGGTAGTACCTAGAATAGCAAAGTCGAGTAAAGGAGGTCGAGCCTTCTCATTTATAGCTCCTAAACTCTGGAATAGCCTTCCTGATAACGTCCGAGGCTCAGACACACTCTCCCAATTCAAAACTACATTAAAGACCTATCTGTTCAGTAAAGCACACACTTAGTGCACCACTTAGGGGGCTTCCACACAGGTTATGCATCTTGCTGATATACACTGTGAACATCAGCTACGCTAATTATTTTCTTTATTCTCCATTTCCACCTGGGGATACTCTTCCCGAGGCCCTCAGACTATGCAGAGTCACTGATTCGATCCAAGACCAACGACGAGATGATCCCAAGGTTTCCATATCCTGGACCAGGCCGTATCCTGAGCAGCTACTGTGGTGGTCATGGAAGAGTGGAGAACATGAGACTGATTCCTGTGACGCTCCAGAGACAGACGAGTCTTCACTGAGGCCAGCTTCCAGCCTCCGCCACTGAGACTGCAGCTCTGCACAAGACGTTTGGCCAGCGGAGAAATTAAAATGGTCGTGCCCAACTGAGCCTGGTTTCTCTCAAGGTTTTTTTTCTTCACTTCCGCCTTTAGTGAAGTTTTTCCCTCTCCGCTGTCGCCACTGGCTTGCATGGTTCAGGATCTGTAGAGCTGCGCATCGTTGGATTTGCTCTTCAGTGTTTGGACTCTCAGTAGTGATTATTAAACCACACTGAACTGAGCTAAACTGAACTTAAACACTACAAACTGAACTACACTGTTCCTATTTACTGTGACCTTTTATGTGAAGCTGCTTTGACACAATCTACATTGTATAAGCGCTATACAAATAAAGGGGAATTGAATTGAATCCCAATCATCACTAATACTGCAGAAGACCTACTGGAACCCACATGGAGCCAAGATTCTAACAGAAATCAGTCAAGTTTGGTGAAGGAGAAATCATGGTTTGGGGTTATATTCAGTATGGGGGCGTGCGAGAGATCTGCAGAGTGGATGATCAACATCAACAGCCTGAGGTATCAAGACATTTGTGCAGCCCATTACATTACAAACCACAGGAGAGGGACAATTCTCCAGCAGGATAGCACTCCTTCTCATACTTCAGCCTCCACATCAAAGCTCCTGAACACAAAGGTCAAGGTGCTCCAGGATTGGCCAGCCCAATCTCCAGATATGAACATTACTGAGCACGTCTGGGGTAAGATGGAGGCGGCATTGAAGATGAACACAAAGACTCTTGATGAACTCTGGGAGTCCTGCAAGAAGGCTTTCTCCACCATTCCAGATGACTTTATTAATCAGTGATTTGAGTCATGTCAGAGATGTATGGATGCAGTCCTCCAAGCTCATGATGGAGTCAGACACAATATTCATTCTGTTTCCACTGCAGCATGAGCACATATTCTATACTGGACATTATTGAAGGTTCAGTGAGCAGACTTTAGTCTAAGCAGAGTCAGACCTTACTGTCCTAATCAAATCAGTCAACATCAAGACATGATCAGATTATATTGTGCTCAAATAAGCCTCATCTAGAGGCCTTTACCTTTCATATAAGACACTTCTGATACACAATCATCAACTAGAAGTCCAGTTATTATTTACTGTTCCTAAAACATGGATAGGCCACAAGACTTTTGTAAGGTAGTGTAAGGGGGCTAATAATATTGACCACATCAAAAACAAACAAAACAAAAAAAACGAGACATTTCCTTGACAAGTAGCTGAAATAAACTTTCATTTTAAACTACAATTAATCTTGTTTACTTTTTTGTGAAGAAATTTAAAATGTGAAACTTAAAATGTAATTGGGTTTTGTTACATTACGTTATACACTCAGCGACCACTATATTGTGTCTCCACGATTGAAACCAGTCTGAGATGATTGGTGCTTTATGACATGGTGCGTTATCCTGCTGGAAGTAGCCATCAGAAGATGGAGACACTGTGGTCATAAAGGGATGGACATGGTCAGCAACAATACTCAGGTAGGCTGTGGCGTTGACACCATGCTCAATTGGTACTAATGGACCCAAAGAAAATCTCCCCCACACCATTACACCACCACCAGCAGCCTGAACCGCTGATACAAGGCAGGATGGATCCATGCTTTCATGTTGTTGAGGCCAAATTGTGAGCCGAGCATCCGAATGTGTCAGCAGAAATGGAGACTCATCAGACCAGGCAACGTTTCTCCAATCTTCTATTGTCCAGTTTTGGTGAGCCTGTGTGAATTGTAGCCTCAGTTTCCTGTTCTTAGCTGACAGGAGCGGCACCCGGTGTGGTCTTCTGCTGCTGTAGCCCATCCGCCTCAAGGTTGGACGTGTTGTGTGTTCAGAGATGCTCTTCTGCAGACCTCGGTTGTAACGAGTGCTTATTTGAGTTACTGTTGCCTTTCTATCAGCTGGAACCAGTCTGGCCATTCTCCTCTGACCTCTGGCATCAACAAGGCATTTGCACCCACAGAACTGCCGCTCACTGGATATTTCCTCTTTGTCGGACCATTCTCTGTAAACCCTAGAGATGGTTGTGCGTGAAAATCCCAGTAGATCAGCAGTTTCTGAAATACTCAGAGCAGCCCATCTGGCAGCAACAACCATGCCACGTTCAGCGTCACTTAAATCCCCTTTCTTCCCCATTCTGATGCTCGCTTTGACCTGCAGCAGATCGTCTTGACCATGTCTACATGCCTAAATGCAGTGAGCTGCTGCCATCTGATTGGCTGATTAGAAATCTGGGTTAACGGGCAGTTTGACAGGTGTACCTAATAAAGTGGCCGGTGAGTGTGGATTACATGCTGAACTCATTCAGGAAGATAAATGCACTCTCAGGCCAAACCCTGCACCATAAAAGTGCACCTGTAAACACAGAGCTTCACTCACCTGTATTCTCCTGTACGCTCCATCATCATCATCATCATCACTCACTCATCAGCAGAAATCACACACACTGAAGATAAACCAGGCAGAGGCGATTGTCAATTATACTCAATTATTTCAAGTTCAAAACATCTTACAGTAAAATAGATTTCAGCATTACACTGTTTTGTTGCATTCACAAGTGCAGTATAAATAATCTGATATTAAAATACCCCCCGTCCCCCATTACAGCATAGAGAAGAAGAGAGTTTCTGTCAATCAGGAGCAAATATATACACACAGCATCAGAGATCAGGTAAAAGAGCGTCTGTGCATTAAAAGATCAGGAGTAGAAAATAGAGGAGGGTCTCTGCTACATCAGAATCACACACACACACACACACACACACACACACACACACACACACACACACACACACACACGCAAATACATTCAAGTGAACATGCTTGCGCGCACACACACACTCGTATGCACGCATGTATGCATGTACACACAAGCACGCTTACACATTGGGACACTCACATACACTCAAACACACACATGCACACAAACACACACTCACACGAACGCAAATACATGCACATACACACGCAAATACATGCGCACATACACAAACACACACACACACACACGCACGCTCAAAGTCTCACAAACACACACACTCTCATGCAAGCACGCACACACATTCACGTGCACATGCATGTACACACACACACACACAAGCACGCTAACACAGTCACACACACACACACACACACACACACACACACACACACACTCATGCACACAAACACACATACATACATGCACGCGCACACTTGCACACACACTCATATGCACACATGCACGCAATCGTGCTCACGCATACACATAGACTTGGATACACTTGCACACACACTCACGCATACACATATGTGTACAGGCATGCACGCACACACACTCATGTGCACATGCATACGCACACACACACACACGCACGCACGCACACGCACACACACACAGCTTCAGTTGGTCTTTTTGCTGGTTTCTGCTTCTTTGGTGTGTGTTTGCGGTGTTGTGGGCTCAGGAACGGAGCCGTTGTGTTTGCTGTGTGTGTGTTCTGCACTGAGGTCAGTCAGCGGACGCACAAACAGAGTCTTGTAGAGGAACGACTCCAGTGATGAGAGAGGATGTGATGAAGAACCCAACAGCATCATCCGTGTCTGAAACAACACAACAACACACAGTTAACACACACACACACACACGCACATACACACACACACACACCTTCGCTTCACTGCATTTCTGGAGCAAATACTGTTGTGTAAAATGTTAGACGTTTACGTTTCGTATAATAGCTTTTTTGAGGTGGCACGGTGTCGCACTGTGGCCTCACAGCAGGAAGGTCGCTGGTTCGAGCCCTGGCTGGGTCAGTTGGTGTTTCTGTGTGGAGTTTGCATGTTCTCCCCGTGCTGGCGTGAGTTTCACCGCGCCACCCTTATTCTAACATATGTTGGTATACTTGCTCATTACTATCCCAAGTGTGTTTTAGTGTGTGTGTGTGTGTGTGTGTGTGTGTGTGTGTGTAGATTTCGTTAACTATAATAACTGCATATGAACACATCAATTATGCAGCAAAACCTGCCTGAGATCAAAGGTTCATTAACATCAGTGTGTGAACGAGATCACACACACACACACACACACACACACACACACACACACACACTCACACAGGTGTAACGTAACGCACGCTAGTGCTGACATGCAGCGCTACAGAACTATAATAAAAGATAGTGTAGTGATGTGCAGAGTGTGACGGGTCTGCTGTGAAGTGTGTGACGGATGAAGGTCAGAGGAACACACACACACACACACACACACACACACACACATCTCCGTCAGTCTCGCTCTACAACTGCAGAATGATGCAATTACAGAAAATGATGCAAAAGACGAGAGAGAAGTGAAAGAATGAAGGGCAAAGGAGAGACGACACACACACACAAGCACAAACGTACATACACACACACACACAGACGTACACACACACACACACACACATATATACAGCCCACATACAATATATAACCAAAAGTACACACACAATAAACACACACAAACAAACACACACACATGCACAGACACAAAAGCATACTGCACACATACAACACACACACACATATACAACATATATACGACATACA
Source organism: Danio aesculapii (assembly GCF_903798145.1). NCBI lineage: Eukaryota > Metazoa > Chordata > Actinopteri > Cypriniformes > Danionidae > Danio > Danio aesculapii. Next base: position 46,138,811 of record NC_079455.1, on the reverse strand, counting down.
AACAAACAACACACACAACATGCACATATACAACACAAACAACAGATAAACAAACACATGCACAAAAACTAACAAACATGAGCACACACACACACACACACACACACACACACACATATATGACCCACATATACTATATAAACAAAAGCACACACACATAAACACACACATGCACATACACAAAAGCATACTGCACAGATACAACACACACACACACACACACATATATACAGCCCACATACAATATATAACCAAAAGCACACACACAATAAACACACACAAACAAACACACACACATGCACAGACACAAAAGCATACTGCACACATACAACACACACACACACACACATATATATATACGACATACAAACAAACAACAACACACACACACACACAACAACAACATGCACATATACAACACAAACAACATATAAACAAACACATGCACAAAAACTAACAAACATGCGCGCACACACACACACACATACACACACATTTACATGACCTACATATAATATATAAACAAACACACACACAAACACACACAAGCACAAAAGCATACTGCACACATACAACACACACAACATATAAACAAACACATGCACAAAAACTAACAAACATGCGCACACACACACACACACACACACACACATATGACCCACATATAATATATAAACAGAAACACACACACAAACATACACATGCACAGACACAAAAACATACTGCACATATACTACTCACACACATATACAACATACATACGACATACAAACAAACAAACAACACACACACAACATGCACATATACAACACATACAACATATAAACAAACACATGCACAAAAACTAACAAACATGCGCACACACACACACACACACACATATATACATGACCCACATATAATATATAAACAAACACACACACACAAACACACACAAGCACAAAAGCATACTGCATACATACAACACGCACACATATACAACATATATACGACATGCATACAAACAACACACACACACAACAACATGCACATATACAACACATACAATTCAATTCACCTTGATTTGTGTAGCGCTTTTACAATGTAGATTGTGTCAAAGCAGCTTCACATAAAAGGTACAACATATAAACACACACACATGAAACACACATGCAAAAAACCTAACAAACACGCACACACATATATATACGACCCACATACAATATATAAACAAAAACACACACACATGAAACACACATAAAGAAACACACACAAA
>NC_079455.1:46127556-46135056 GCF_903798145.1 Danio aesculapii | reverse complement strand
GAAAACGCTATTACAGTGACAGAGAGAGAGACTTCAGCAGATGCAGAGAGACACACACACACACACTGCTGACCTCAAACACACTCACCAACACTGAGCTCAAGAGGAGTCTCCAACACACAAACCACATTCACAGTCATTAACAAACATGTACAAAGACAGTCACACAAACAAACAAACAGTCATACTTAACATAGATTTACACACTAGATCTCGCATAGGGACCCTGAGCATGCGTCAAAAGCGCCGCCATATTTGTACAGTGCTCCCAGGACAAAAGTCATTCAACCGCACTAGTCAAGACTAAAGTCAGTGTGAAGATGCTGGACTTTAGCGCTGTGCACGGGTGTAGTGATGAGCAAACACAGAAAACAAAGGCAGAAAGCACAACATTTCATAGAGAAGATTTCATTTTTTAAGTTTAAAATTCCTGAATCTATTAAACATTATTATTTAAAGAAAAAAAATTCAAAGGGGGGCAAATAATTCTGACTTTAACTGTATATATGAAGAGATCAGCTGCAAAAGCTGCTAAACTCCACTTCCACCAAATATGAGTGAATGACATTGAGTGAATGCTTTAGGCACATAGTACACCATCAGCAAATAGATTTGCTTCAGATCATCTAAATCCCAGCGTTAGCGCATTCAGAATTAACCGTTTGTTGACAAAAGCCGCTAAACGCCTCTCGCCTTTGACAGCAAAAGCCGCTATATACCGAGAACCAATCAGAAGGCAGGAATCGAATCACATGTGTTTAATGTAGCAGCACTGATACGCCGACTTTATGAGGAGACCGCTTTATTCTGCTTTCGATTTGAAAAGACAGAGTTTGATGAACTGGATGAGCCTGTCTGACTGTCAGTGGATGGCAAATGAAAACATCCCTTACCTCAAAACTCTGAGCATTATCAGAGGAAAACACACGGTACAGTCAGAAGTGTAGCATGCATTCATAACGAGTATTTGAGCAGCGACGCTACTTTGAATGAGTCTGATTTACTATACATTAAACATCAGCTGCGCTTTACAAAAGAGTTAAGATGCTGCTCTTATATCCCGTGTGGATGCTATGAGGATAAACAAGAGACCAAGACCTTGAGTACAGTGAGGATGACTGAATGACAGCTTCTGAAAGTGTCTGAGAGGCGTCCCCTTTTTGCCCAGTAGAGCCACCTTGTGATTGATCTGCTAATGTAAGCTAATATTAAACAGATAAATATAAAACTACACATTATTATATATGACTTCATATCACCTATTCATCTGATAAACACACATATATTAATGGACAATGCACAGATGTTGATTTTTCACAATGTTTAAACTACATTATTTAAATCAAGCTGAGTTTACAATGTTTACATTGCTCTACTTTCATTAAATCTAAATCCCAAATATCAGAAATGACAACAGATTAAGATTTAATTACCGTATTTTCCGCACTATAAGGCGCACATGAAAGCTTAAAATTGTCAAAAAACGGCGTTGCGCCTGATAATCCGGTGCGCCTTATGTGTGCACTGAGTTCCAAAATCTGTAAATATGTTGTTGTGTGACCCAGTTGATCTACGACTCCATGCGCGCACATCTCACCACTACTGTGAAAAACCAAGAGAAGCAAATGAATACGGAGCTTGCTGTCATTCCAGGAGGACTAACAAAAGAACTCCAACTGCTGGATATTGGTGTAAACAGGGTGTTCAAAGTGAAGTTGCGAGCGGCGTTGGAGCAGCGAACACATTTACTCGCCCGGCGCTGCCTACCAGGGCGTGTTACGCCACCATATGTGAATGGATTGTGGATGCCTGGGCTAAGGTATCTGCTTTAACTGTTGTCCGAGCTTTCGTGAAAGCCGGTCTCATTGCTGAACAACCACCCGGCAACGAGACTGACTCCGACAATGATGAGAGAGAACACGGCATGTTTGATGGCGAAACTGCCCAGCTCTTCAATTCAGACACAGAAGATGAAGTGGATTTGTGGGAGAAGACTGATTACAAAAATAATGTGAGTGTATTGTTAAATAGCACAACAAAGTTCAACTAAACTACGGTCACTGTTTTGCTTCCATTACCTTTTTTGTAGACTGTATGTTTTAGCGTGCACCTTATAATACTGTGCGCCTTATGTATGGGTTAAGTACAGAAATAGACTCCGTAATTGAGACTGCGTCTTATAATCCGGTGCGCCATATAGTGCAGAAAATACAGTAATGTCAGTTTTAATGTTATTAATTAATGAACTTACTTGACAGATTTCATTCATTCATTCATTTTCTTTCTGCTTTGTCCCTGGTTTATCAGGGGTTACCACAGCGGAATGAACCGCCGCCTACTTGACAGATTTCTGTATTGTTAGTTTTAGGTGGTTTGTGAATGTGTTTTATGTTTGGTAAAATAATTTCTAATTACATCTTTAGTAATTTTTCAACTAAATACAATGTCTTGTCCCAATTGTGGATTTAGAGGTTTTTGCAAAAAAAGCAGATGTGGATTTAGCTGGTTTCAACTCAAAAGAAAATCTAATTTGTTAAAAAAACCAAGTGACACTTATGAAAAAAGTTATTTTATTAACTAGATAATAACCTGTTCTTTATTTATAAAATAAAACTTCTAAACCTAATCATAGGAGCCTGATAGAAAATGCTCATTAACAAGAAAAGAGGTCTGATGCTTCAGAGGGTTTTGATTCTGAACTCTTCATATATATATATATATATATATATATATATATATATATATATATATATATATATATATATATATATATATATATATAACCAAGACAGCTGAAGAACCAGCTTCTACCGCTGCACAATAGAAAGCATCCTGACCAACTGCGTCACAGTCTGGTATAGAAGCTGCTCTGTTGCTGAGCGTAAGGCACTGCAGCGGGTGGTGAAAACTGCCCAACGCATCACAGGGACTACACTGCCAGCCATAGACGACATCCAAAAGAGACACTGTCTGAGCCGAGCACGCAGTATTCTTAAGGACTCCTCTCACCCTGCTCAAAAGCCGGTTTACTCTCCTACCTTCCGGCAGGCGATTCAGGCTCGCCCGGACAAAAACCAGCAGACTGAAGCAGGTCGCACACCAGAAGCGCCGCTCGACGCGACGACACGGTGCGCACATGACAGTTAAAAGTATCACACACCAGACGCGCACATTTGCATGATATTTAACATGAAACTACTCAGATGGCGCTCTGTGGTGCGGCAGAAAAATTAACAGTGTCCTGAGACGTGGCTGGGCGCCACCGACACTCGCGACTTCGGTGTGTAGCCTGATAGAAACCTGTTAAGAATTCTGAAATGTATGGCGCTGCGCGGCGCTTCTGGTGTGCGACCTGCTTGAGGAACAGCTCTTTCCCCAGAGCTATCTCCCTTTTAAACTCTGCCCCTCACTGACTCTTTTGCCCCCCCAATACCCCCCCACACTCCTCTAACTTATACTCCTCACAATCACTGCACTATTTAACATTTGCACATTTAAAGTTTGCACATATTCATTGCACTGATTCACTTATCTGAACTGTACATACCCACTGCACATGGACATTTGTAATTATGTTTATCTATCTACACACTTCTGATTACTAATAGCATCCTGTACATATATTCATTTATTGTAAATCTGGTCATAGCTATTACAACCTGTATATAATGTTGATAGTACATCCATCTGTAAATATCACCATGGTTTTTCTATAACTGCACTTTATAACTTATACCTGTATCCTGCACTTGCTGCTATTGCACTGCTGGTTAGACCCAAACTGCATTTCGTTGTACTTGTACTTGTGTAATGATAATAAAGTTGAATCTAATCTAATCTAATATATCATTGCCTAATATCAGATGGCCAGAAAGTGACGACATTTTTTATAAACTGGTACAATATTGGTGTCTGTGATGCAGCATGTCCAGAGACTGATGTCTACACCATGACGTTATTTAAAATTAACTTTAATGTGTGATAGGACTAATAAGTGGCCATAAACAAATATTTTCTTAATTCGAGTAGCGGCTTTGACGCGGAAACAGTCTGCCATACGTCTTTCGAACCACTAAAAAGGGTGTTTCCCTTCAGAGATTAGGGAATTATATACATTTCTGAATCTTACTAAGACATCTTGAGAAGTTCATTCGTTTCCGGCTTCCAGACGCCACGAACGAGCTGCTCAAAGTTACTGATGAGTCCTCCTCCAGCTCCTGCAGAGACACACACACAAACACACACAGATATATATGTATTATTGATATTTCTGTACTCATCAGACTCAGTAATAACAGTATTTTGATTATTTTTGTGAGCGCAGGGTTGTGTAATATCCAGTGAATCAGTAGGGTTTTGTTTGTTCGCCGGCTGATGTGTTTTGACTCTTAAACTTTTATCATTTTAGCGGCGCTCGTAATTACAGTCACCTTGACCTCCTGATATTTCAAGCCTTTCCTCGGAGTAATTGAAGGACATCGGGGTGAAATGCATCATGGGTTTAATAATGAGTGTGATGAAATTCTGGAAAATAACCTTGAGCTTTTAAAGATTGAAATGTCAAGCTGAGAGATCTGTAATAAAAGCGCAGACGAACAGAGACGGATGAAGATCACACGCAATTTATCTTCAGATGAGCTGGATTAGATGATATCTGGATTACGCAATCAGATTACAAAAATCAAGTACGTGTAACTAAAATAAGATACTTTAAATGCATGCAATCAGACTACAGTCACTTTTCAGTTACTTTTTTTAGTTACAGTTACTTTTTTGGATTACATATTTACACAATGGCAGGAAAATGTTCATAGTTCTTTGATTTTGCAAATTTTTAATGCTTGTATTTGTTTATAATAACCGTCCTGCTTATTTACATGTCCCTAACTCGTTTCGGAGAGTGGTTATATGACACTAATCAAAAATAAAGTATGTGTAACTAAAATAAACTACTTTTTAAAATGCATGTAATCTGATTAGTTACTTTTTTATATTTAGTTACTTTTTTGTGGATTACATATTTACACAAATGGCAGTAAATTGTTCACAGTTCATTATTTCTCCTCATTTTTAATGTTTATATTTGTTTATAATAAACCTGCTGATTGTGGGTTATACGACAATATTACTGTCATCTGTGCTTCTAGTGTTTTTAGATGAATTATTTGATGATATTGCCGTGAATTTCAGGTCCTTCAATATTTGTATAATTACTATAAATTATTTTTGGAATTGTTTTTTCGTAATTACTCGCAATCAGATTACAAAAATGAAGTACTTGTGATAAACTACTTTTTAAAATACATGTAATCAGATTACAGTTACTTTTTAGTTACTTTAGTTAGAGTTACTTTTTAGTTTAGTTAGTTACTTTTTAGTTAGTTTTTTTTATTACTTTAGTTAGTTACTTTTTAGTTACTTTAGTTACAGTTACTTTTTTAGTTATTTTAGTTACTGTTACTTTAGTTAGTAAAATTTTTCTGGTTACATGTTTACACAACGGCAGTAAAATGTTCACAATTCATTGATTCTCTTCAATTTTCAATTGTTCATAATAAACCTGCTGCTTTTTTACATGTCCCTGATTCTTGTTTCGGAGAGTGGTTATATGACACTAATCAAAAATCAAGCACGTGTAACTAAAATAAACTACTTTTTAAAATACACAGAATAGAGTTACTTTTTAGTTACAGTTACTTTTTTGAATTACATATTTATACAATGGCAGTAAAATGTTTACAATTCTATTGATTTTCCTCATTTTTAAAGTTTATATTTGCTTATAATAAACCTGCTGCTTGTATACGTTCGTGATTCTTGTTTCGGAGAGCTGTTATATGACATTAACACTGTCATCTGTGCTTCTAGTGCTTATTAGATTAAAAAAAATCTGATGAATTTGCTGTAAATTTTCAATATTTGTACAAATACAATTTTTGTAATTGTTTTGTAATTACTTGCAATTAGATTACAAAAATCAAGTACTTGTAACTAAAATAAACTACTTTTTAACATACACATAATCAGATTACAGTTACTTTTAATTAGTTATTTTTTATGGATTACATTATTTACACAATGGCAGTAAAATGTTCACAATTCATTGATTATAGTCATTTTTAAAGTTTATAATTGTTTATAATAAACCTGCTGTTTATATATAGGCCCGTGATTCTTGTTTCAGAGAGTGGTTATATGACATTAATACTGCCACCTGCACTTCTAGTGTTTATTAGCTGAAAAATCTGATGATACTGCTGTAAATTTCATCAATATTTGTACAATTACAATTTTTGTAATTGTTAATTCGTAATCGGATTACAAAAATCAAGTACGAGTGACTAAAGTAAACTACTTTTGAAAATACACGTAATCAGATTAGATAACTTTTTAGTTACTTTGTTACTTTTTAGCTTCAGTTACATTATAGATTACATATTTACACAATTACATATTTACACACAGTAAAATGTTCATAGTTAATTGACTCTTCTCAATAACATTTATATTTGCTTATAATAAACCTACCACTTGCCTATGTTATTCGTGTTTTTTTAAGTCCTAGAGGAGTTTTATGACATTAATACTGTCATCCGTACTTCTAGTGTTTATTAGACAAAAGTTTTAATGATGTTGCTGTGAATTTCATCAATATTTGTACAATTACAATTTTAGTAATTGTTATTTCATAATTACTCGCAATCAGATTACAAAAATAAAGTGTGACTAAAGTAAACTACATTTTAAAATACACAATCAGACTAAAGTAACTTTTTAGTTTAAGTTACTTTTTTTAGTTACAGTACTTTTTTGCATTACATATTTACACAAATCGCAGTTAAATCCTCATAGTTCATTGATTCTGCTAATTTTTTACTAGTTTATATTCGTTTATAAACCTGCCGTTTATATACACATGTCCCTAATTCTTGTTTCAGAGTGGTTATTGAGTGGTTATTGAGAAGATGAGGACTTTGGTGGATTTATGGGAGAAGACTGATTACAAAAATAATGTGAGAATATTGTTAAATAGTACAATAAAGTTCAACTAAACTACGGTAACTGTTTTGCTTCCATTACCTTTTTTGTAGACTGTATATTTTAGCGTGCGCTAAGTTTGTGTCACTAAAATAAACTACATTTTAAAATACAAGTAATCAGACTACAGTTACTTTTAGTTACTTTTTTAGTTAGTTACTTTTTTGGATTACATATTTACACAATCACAGCAAAATGTTAATAGTTCATTGATTATTCTCATTTTTAATGTTTATATTGGTTTTATTACATTAATACTTAAATCTGTGATTCTAGTATTATTAGACGAATTATTTGATGATATTGCTGTGAATTTCATGTCCTTCAATATTTGTATAATTACTATTTTTGCAATTGTTATTTTATAATTACTCGTAATCAAGGACTTGTAATTAAAGTAAACTACATTTTAAAATGCACATAATCAGGCTACAGTTACGTTTAAGTTTCTTTTTTAGTTAG
>NC_079455.1:46120056-46122556 GCF_903798145.1 Danio aesculapii | reverse complement strand
ATGTTATAGTTAAACACTGTTCAGCGATTCACTGAGAAATTCTGCGCTCGCTGCCTGTAACATTAACTTACATTATGCTAGTAAGTTAACTTACTATCCTCGTAAGTTAACTTCCTCGGCCCGTTCTTAATTTTAATTCTGTAAAATGTCCAAACACAGCGAAAATGGACCTCATTAAGGCTCAACCTTTATTACAGATTTTGGAATTGTACCCTCGTCAAATTACGAGTATGTTCCGTTTCCCTTTGCGTTTTAATAATTACAGATGCGTGAATTTTATTTAGGCAAGGCAAGTTTATTTATATAGCACATTTCATACACAGTGGCAATTCAAAGTGTTTTACACAAACAGGAATAAAAGAAACAAGTATAAGAAAAATAAAAACAAATAATAGAAATGGTTAAAAAAATTAAATAAATAAGCATAAAAACAGATAAAATGTGTTATAAAAGAATGAAAAAGAAGAGAAAAATAGAATAGTGCGATCTGTCAGACGCAGCACAGTGCTCATTCAGTAAAGGCACAGCTAAACTGATGTGTTTTCAGTCTTGATGCGAATGTGCCTAATGTTGGAGCACATCTGATCATTTCTGGAAGCTGATTCCAGCAGCAGGGGGCGCTGTTAGTAGCTGAAAGCCGATTCACCCTGATTTGACTGAACTCTTGGAATTTCTAGTTTACTTGATCTTAAAGATCTGAGTGATCTGTTAGGTTTGTATTCAGTGAGCATATCTGTAATGTATTGAGCTCCTAGGCCGTTTAGTGATTTATAGACCAGTAATAATACTTAAAATCTATTCCGAATGTAACTGGGAGCCAGTGTAAAGAGCTGAGGACAGGTGTGATGTGATTTACACACTAAATATTTATTTACACACTAAATATTTATGACAGCGATTTTATTCCATACACTTCTGCATATAATCTGCATATAATCAGTAATACTGCAGATAATAATCACATTATACAGATGCAGATGGTCATGAATGAACTGAAGAAGCCCCCCGAGGTGAAGAAGGCCTGGAGGCAGTGCTGTTTATATTGATGGAGAACATCATCATTTCTGGATCATTTTAATCCTTTAATTGTTTTCATCTGTAAAGATATGTGTGTGTCGCTAATCATCCTGTGTGCATTCAGCAGTGTTGAAGCGTTTAAGGTGCATAACTAACGCGCTCTGCTGGACTTTAGAGCAGCTTTTAGTTGTTCAGTGGTGCTGTTGGTCTATTTCAGTTCCTCAAAATAGCAGCGCTCCAACAATGCGCCTTCACACACCTCCTTTATAGACCAGCACACACACATGAGTCTGCAGAGCGGTGCAAATAGATTTACTATTTAAACAACGTGACGCAAAATGTAAAAATTAAAGTTGCGCTGCTCTGAAAATAGCAACAAATCGCGCCAAACTGGTCTTGCGCCTTATTGCACCGGGTGTATGAGAGTGCCCTAGATGTTTATATCATGCTTATATCTTTTACATGTTTTGCAGACACACTAGCTCAGTGTTTCCCAACCCTGTTCCTGAAGGCACACCAACAGTACACATTTTCAACCTCTCCCTAATCAAACACACCTGAATCAACTCAGCAGAACATTAGAAAAGACCCCAAAACCTGACAGGAATGGGTCAGATAAGGGAGACATACAAAATATGTACTGTTGGTGTGCCTCCAGGAACAGGGTTGGGAAACACTGCACTAGCTTATAGACATCCTTAAACTGTCATTCTGATCCTAACATAAAGAGTATTTTAATTTAACAGGACTTGATATAATTAATGATCAGCATTAATGAGAAGATCAGATGTTTTGTGAATGTGTGTCCTGTCTGCTGCTGATCTTCATGCAGTTTTACTGTTGGCCTTCAGGTGGCGCCAGAGACTGAGTTTATCAGCTGTTCTGAGGTCAGTAGTTCAGAAACGGGTTAAACTTGCAGACATTCAGCAGGAGCATGAGAGAATACACTCACACTGACACGCAGAATAAACACACACTCCACACTCAGACAAAAACACTCACAAATAGACACGCACATGCTGCACAAATGAAAATTAAAGGGACAGTTCACCCAAAATACAAACTGTTGCATTAATTCTCCTTCAAGGGGATATACATGTTTGAGCTTCTTTCTTCTGTTGAAAACTAAAGGAGATATTTTGAAGAATGCTGAAACCTGTATGAAAAGCAAACACTATGGAAGTCAATGGTTACAGGTTTCCTACATTCTTCAAAATATCTTCTTTTGTGTTCAACAGAAGAAACTCAACTTTATTTCAGTGTGTGAATATAAATGAAACACTTTGACATTTTGTATGTGTGTGTGTGTGTGTGTGTGTGTGTGCGCGTGTGCGTGTGTAAGCGCGTGTGTGCGTGTGTGTGTGTGTGTGCGTGTGTGTGTGTGTATAAGCGCATATGTGAGTGTGTATGTGTGTGTGTGTGTGTGTGTGTGTGTGTGTGTGTGTGTGTGTGAGTGCATGCTTGAGTGAGTGCACAAGTGAGT
>NC_079455.1:46102556-46115056 GCF_903798145.1 Danio aesculapii | reverse complement strand
ACAACAACAACATTAATAATAATAATAACAACAACAACAACAACAACAACAATACTAATATTAATAATAATAATAATAATAATAACAACAACAACAACAACAACAACAACAACAATATTAATAATAATAATAATATTAATAATAATAATAATAATCATATTAATAATAATAACAACAACAATATTAATATTAATAATAATAATAATAATATTAATAATAATAATAATAATAATATTAATAATAGCAGTGTTTAATGCAGGCTTGTATTTTACAGTTCTGTAAAAAATACTCAAAATTACTCTGTCAATGCTTTCACACAATTATATTTGATTTATCAAAGTCACACAAGTGCCCATCTCACATCTGACACATCCATAACGGAACGTTTCCCTCATACATGCAAAAATATAAAATCAATCAAATAAAATTGATCATGTTTGTTCTGCAGAGAGCGACTCTTATCCTTTTGATTAGCTTTATTTATTTTGGGTCGTGCACTTTAATTCACTAAATGTCTAAAGTATGTTGTATCCTGTAAACTCAGATAACACATGTTTATTTTCCTCAATTAAACTATTTTTCTGATATCTTAACCCTGATGCTAGCTGTTTTTTTTTAATATAAGCAGATGTTTCGATATAACGTTAACATATACTTTCTCTGTGAATCTTTTGAGATTTTACTGCACACATCACATCCGTAACGCTGGAAATACTCTTAAGTTAACTTAATCGATTTGAGTTGGGGCAACATGAAGGAATAGCGTGTAATCCAGCAGTTTTTACAGTCTAGATTTTACGCTCAGATACAGACTGTGTACTACGAGAATGCTTCTGCAAGAGTGTAAAGAAAGTAGGAGAAGAGAGCCGCATCTGAGAGCTGAAAACAGAGGAGTTTCTGCTGGCATCAAACATGCATGAGGCTGAAGACAGGAAGTGACACGCGGCTCAGGGGAACAGGAGGCTTTTCCAGAACAGTCTTTATTTGGAGAAAGGAGCTGAACTGCCTGCTATACGTGCTTTTAGTGGAATAAAGTCACTTAGGAGACTAGAATAAATTGAGTTGCAAAGTAGAGCTGCTGTTTCATGAATCCTCTCATGATCTAAACACTGATGCAGGCTTACAATCACAACAACCAGATGAACAAATGAAGAGTTTTCATGTTTTCAGGCTAGTCTTTTTTACTTACTTTTATTATAAACACTATTTAAAACTGCCTCTGGCTTCACAACACAAATACATCAAAACATACATGTATGAAAAACAGCACTGGGCATGAAAAATAATACTAATAATAGTAATAATAGTACAAAGCAGGGCTCAAAAGTAAGGCCAGTGTGCGAGATGTTCGAGACAGTAGACAAGATTGTTACTGACCCGACTAGCCTTGTCACAAAGTTTAATTTGCCTGCGACCATTTCTCAATTATATGCAAATACAGTCTTAGAATCGAGAAACGCTTTGTGCTTTTAAGCCTTTATATGCCACATTCACTGTGATGTCATGAACACAATATTGTTTTGTGGTTGCTTTTATGTGATTGGATGTTGTGAGCATGCTATTTTATCCGTAACCTGGTGACAACCAGTGCAGCGAAGAGGCGGCAACATCAAATTATGATGTTAAAAGCAAATGTCTATTCCTAACGTTTTGGAAGAACTTAAGTGAAGTGATGTTGCCTCAAAATAAAAAGTGAAGTGATGTTTTGCACAGCTTGCCATCAGTTTGGCAAGTCAGCTACATTTTGAACTAATTAAATTAATTTAGAACTGCACTAAAATACCTGCACATTTTCTATACTGCTCTTTTTGTTTGCATAACACTTTGAATTTTGCTCTTTAAACATTTATTAAATTCTACATTTAAATTCTAGATTTGCAGACATTATTTTTGACAGATTATTTAAAATACGTAGCCAAGTCGGCGCCAATAGCCTTGTGGTTATTGCGTCGACACATGGCACCTAGGTGTTCACGGCGACCCGAGTTCGATTCCCGGCTCGAGGTCCTTTGCCAACCCTTCCCCTCTCTCTGCTCCCCACACTTTCCTGTCTGTAAATCTCCACTGTCCTATCACAATAAAGGTGAAAACCCCTAAAAAATAATTATTAAAAATAAATAAATAAATAATTCGTAGCCAAAAAATTGCTGTTAACTTTTTTCTTTTTTTTTTTTTGGTGGGGTCAGTGAAAATATTCGGACCAGTAGAAAAAATCTTTAGTGTTAAACTCTGCAAAGCGTTTGGAAATTGTTTATAGACCCTTGAAGTACCCACTCTGGGTTTTTGTTTTTACAAAACATTTTTATACAGTTATAAAGCGTTGACAATGACAAAATTATTCACCTTCCTGTACAATTTATATCATTTGGAAAAACATTTTTATAGTACTATCTGCAACAGTCACATCGCAGGATCTGTAATGTCGAGATAGTACAGGTGAACAGAAGCCACAGTCCAAAACATGTATAATTTGTGGAGTCGTTGCAAATTTTAACTACATTTACCAATAATTTGCATGTGTTTTTAATACCTGTGACTGTGTAAGCATGTCAAGCTACTAAAGAATTACACGTTTGTAGCTTTAAGATTAATTGTATTTATGTGCATAATATATAATGAAGATACTCTCTACACATGTATTTAAAATGAGCTGAAACCACACAATTCTTGAGTTTTTTGGGAGGGACAAGTTTATTGTTTTATGTTCAATCCACTTAAATTAGCAAAAACTAACAAGTTAATTTAATTCCTTCATGCTTTCCCAACACAAATCGATTGTGTACAGTGCAGTGTTATTTTACATTTGATTATTCAATGTGCCTGAATGCTGCTAGACTCCCAGAAAACCATGAAATACTGAGCATCTTTGCTCTCCTTTATTAATCAATGCTTGTGATTGGTTGATATTTTATGCAAATAATTTAAAAACAGACCTGTTCATTTAATTTAATAAATGTACACTCAATATTTTGTAAAAGAACATATTGCAATGTCAGTTTTTTTTTTTTCAGTATCGTGCAGCCCTAATCTCAGAGTAGGAGTCAGTGTGTCTGCTTCAGGTAACAACAGAAACATGTTCAACCTGAAACACTGCGCAGACATGCCGACATGTGGATTCTCATACCCCCAGCAGATATTTCCAGTGCAGGACAATAGGACAGAGAGCAGGTCAGGAGAAATAAGACACCGAGCTGAGCAGAAGATCTAAAATAGCCTGTAATTAACAGCAGCTGCTGCTACTCCGATACAATAGAGCACTTTAATGCAATACTACATGCGTATATGATGATTGAGCTACAGTTAGAGCTGCAACTAATCATTTTGATGATTATTATTTTACTGATTATTTGTTTAATTGAATAAAACGAAATACTTTTTTTAAAGATGCATGAGTGATATACACTCACCGGCCACTTTATTAGGTACACTTTACTAGTACCACGTTGGACCCCTTTTGCCTTCAGAACTGTCTTAATCCTTCATGTCAGAGATTCAACAAGCTACTGGAAATATTCCTCAGAGATTTTGCTCCATATTAACATGATAGCATCACACAGTTGCTGCAGATTTGTCAGCTGCACATCCATGATGCCAATCTCCCATTCCACCACATCCCAAAGGTGCTCTATTGGATTGAGGTCTGGTGACTGTGGAGGCCATTTGAGTACAGTGAACTCATTGTCATGTTCAAGAAACCAGTCTGAGATGATTGGTGCTTTATGACATGGTGCGTTATCCTGCTGGAAGTAGCCATCAGAAGATGGAGACACTGTGCTCATAAAGGGATGGACATGGTCAGAACAATACTCAGGTAGGCTGTGGCGTTGACACCATGCTCAATTGGTACTAATGGACCCAAAGAAAATCTCCCCCACACCATTACACCACCACCACCAGCCTGAACCGCTGATACAAGGCAGGATGGATCCATGCTTTTATGATGTTGAGGCCAAATTGTGAGCCGAGCATCCGAATGTGGCAGCAGAAATGGAGACTCATCAGACCAGGCAACGTTTCTCCAATCTTCTATTGTCCAGTTTTGGTGAGCCTGTGTGAATTGTAGCCTCAGTTTCCTGTTCTTAGCTGACAGGAGCGGCACCCGGTGTGGTCTTCTGCTGCTGTAGCCCATCTGCCTCAAGGTTGGACGTGTTGTGTGTTCAGAGATGCTCTTCTGCAGACCTCGGTTGTAACGAGTGTTTATTTGAGTTACTGTTGCCTTTCTATCAGCTGGAACCAGTCTGGCCATTCTCCTCTGACATCAACAAGGCATTTGCGCCCACAGAACTGCCGCTCACTGGAGATTTCCTCTTTGTCGGACCATTCTCTTTAAACCCTAGAGATGTTTGTGCCACCAACAACCACGCCACAACCACGTCAAAGTCACTTAAATCACCTTTCTTCCCCAGATCATCTTGACCATGTGTTGCTGCCATGCGATTGGCTGATTAGACATTTTTGTTAAGAAGCAGTTGGACAGGTGTACCTAATAAAGTGGCCAGTGAGTATGCAGTTACAGCTGTAGTTTGCCAAAATGCAACTCTTCAATTTTGAACAATTTGACACGTTGTAATATGGTCCCTATATTGTTTACCGCACTAATTTGAAATCGCATGCAAGTATGACTTCAAACAACATTAGCACTACTGAATAGACAGAAAACAATATGGTATTTTGATTTCTATTTAGAATTTGCAAAGAATACTTTTCTAAAATTTAATTATTAAGAAAGTATGAATGTGAGCATATAAAACCAACTTTACCACAAATACACGATGGTCACTGTACACAAGAGCAAAGTGCATGTTTGGTTAATGCAAAACGACAAGCTAGACTGGTTTTCCCCACCCTGAGTGCGGTTGTATGCATGTTTGATCACCCTAGCCTCTGCAGCAGAGTATTCACATGTCGAAACACACAGAGAACATTGACAGTGGGTTAATGATTAAATATTTATCTCCCCTTAGAGTGCATGCAACTTCTGCTTTTCACTCTTTAAACACACTGACCTGCTCTAAATGTCTATAATCATCAGTCATAAACATGACTGTGAGAATTCAACACTTATTCT
Source organism: Danio aesculapii (assembly GCF_903798145.1). NCBI lineage: Eukaryota > Metazoa > Chordata > Actinopteri > Cypriniformes > Danionidae > Danio > Danio aesculapii. The sequence goes on along the minus strand of NC_079455.1, from coordinate 46,109,988 downwards.
GTGTCGACTGCAATGCACACCATCATTTAAACACTGATAAACAACGCCACGATGGACTGTTTATACACGTGTGCGCATGCGCGGCTGCTACTCCTTCCCAGATTCCCTAAAGTACTTATAAAACAGGATCAACCGTAGGATAAATACTTAAAAACTATATTAATGTCTTGTTATAGTAATGTTGTTTGGTAAAATTAAATAAAACGACATTTTATGTGTTTGATATGACGTATATCAAACTCCTAAACCGTCGTTTTACTTTATTTTAATAATCAAAGTTGCTCTAACAAGCCATTCATGTAGTTTTATAAGTGTTTATATGTTATATAGTTCTATAATTAGATTTTTAGTGTATATCATTTAAGCTAAAGATGATAAATAATAGCGTGTCAGGTTACCAAACTAAATTATATGAAATAGTTACGAGTATAAGGACCACAAATATAAACAAAGCTTATTTATATAAGTGGTATTATAGCTGATAAGTACTGGAGGTTTGTCTAAGTGACTCGGACTCTCTGAAGTGAATGAAAGGTGTGTTTTTGAAGGGATTTTGTCGTGTTTATTCTTACCTGGCTGTTCTCTCAGACTCATCACGGATATAATATAATGTGCCATGTCGAAATACGGGAACATTGGCAGTTTTGACAGCCCAAACGCGAGCTCGTTCAGATTGAAGAACGCAAACACATCCATGATTGAGGCGCTTAGGTTTCCCGTCATGAACGCGCTTTAATCCCGCCGGTCGCGCGCCCGTGGACTCGGTTCCGGTTACTGGTGTGTTTTAGATGTTTGATTTGGACGCTTGTAGCCTGCAGATGCTCCGACACACAGCATGAATCCAGCTGATCAACAGCTGACCGGAGCGGTAACCGGATCCGCCGCCATTACTGCTGCGGATGCTGAGCGGGAACGCGCGCGCGCACACAGGCCACAACTTCACTTTCACAACTATTTCAAAACAAAGCCCTAGCAAACACTAGCTCGTTTGACACGTTATATTCTTAGCTGGTACATTGAAGATGCTGTAGTTTATGATTATATAATAGTATTAATTAAAACATCGGAATATCATTATCTGATTTAGACAGATTTCAGTTTGCTCTAAATTAAACACTAAATTAAATCATTATTTAAGTCCAAACTGACCCACCATGTGTCAATCAGATGCTGAAGGTGTTAGCAGACTAAACAAGAGCATAATGGTGAGCCTAATTTTAATACTACATTGACAAAACCACATATAATACAATAAATAATGCAAATATTGACCTTTCGAGAAAACAGACTACAGGATGGTCACTTCAGGTACAGTGAGTTATTATCAGCGGTGTAAAGTAACAAATTACAAATACTCAAACTACTGTAATTGAGGAGTTTTTCTCAGAAATTGTAATTTACTAAGTAGTTATAAATATGTGTACTTTTACTGTCCCTTGAGCACATTTATACTGCAGTATTTGTACTTTTACTCCCCTACTTTACTTAAACCTGCTGGTACTACTGTATTTTTTATTGTCTATGGGGATTAGAAAAATCAGTCCTGTGATTCCTCTCCAATTGAATTGCACATAGAAGTTAAATCGCACTTATAATGAACTACATCAAGACATGGGCGATTTATAAGTGCAGCAAACTGTTTGGAAGCATTAAAAGAGTTCAAGATGTTCAAAATCTTTACACACATTGACCAAGAGATTGTTTTGATCAGAGATGCCCAAAGTAGGGCAAAGTTGGCCCATTGTAACCTTTGATTTGACCCGCCATCCCATCTGAGAAGAAAGTGAGAAGGATGGAGAGGGTTGGGACAAATGCCTTTAAAAGAGATCATCATTTCTAATTTGATGTAACCTTTTTTGTTTGTTTTATTGCTGATCTACAAAAAAAAAAAACTAACTGAAATGAAATGTTTCAAGTAATGAATCTAATTTATTAAAATGTAAACAATCAGATAGAGAACTATGCAGAAAACATCGGTGCGCAAATCAAGGCCAAAACTAGTGTAACTGTCCATTTTGTTATGAATTAGATTGTTTTTGTTTTACTGTAATAAGTTCATTGTCTAATGTTAAACAAATATGCTGTATTAGTTAAAATAAAGCAATGTTTTCTAGTTATTTTTAAATAATATTAAATAAATAAGGAAATTATCCATGGCATATTTACCTTCGACCCACTAACCTCAATCAAGGTTGCTTTTTGACCCTTCATAAGAAAAAGTTTGGGCACCCCTGGTTTAGATGCATGTCACTGATGAGAAGATGACGGATGTTTACTGTATGATGACCGAAATGGCCTTAAACACACAGCAGGCACAAGACGTCAACATGACGTTAGATTTACGTTATACCCCAATGTCTTGGGGACATTTGCATTTGGTTTGGAAATGAAAATTGGGTTGACATAAGAACCCAATGTCAGGCCGACGTCAATGTCTAACAGCCAACCTGAAATGTAATTATGTTACAGCTTGACGTTGTGTGGGCGTTACCACCAAGGTGGACGCAGATGAAAGTAAAGGGTTGGGGGGTTGGTGCGTTTGCCACCCTCACTGTAATGCCGCCCTTTATGGACACGCTGGCCCACCACTATGATGTCTATCAGATGTTGGATTTTGGTTGCCATAACTGACGAATAAATGACATCAGTATGACATTGGTTTAAGATGTTGGCTTGATGTTAGACTTTGGTCACTTTCTAACACAACCTAAAATCATTTGAAGTCAAAATAACATTAGACATTGAACTTTGGTCACTTGACATCACAACCAACCTAATATTAACATCTTATGACATTGTGCGCCTGCTGCGCAAACTAAATGCACTACAGAATGTTACGTTTACACACATCCACAAATTACATGTAAATGCATCAGTTTTTAACAGTGTAAGACTCACTACTCTTGAGTACTTCTGAAAGGGCTACGTTTTACTCATATTTGTGTAATATTTACAGCAGATACTTTTACTCTACTGCACTACATTTTTGGGCAAGTAATGGTACTTTTGCCTAAGTATGATTTTCAGTACTCTTTTCACCAGTTAGTATTATTAGTCAATATTAGCCCCATTTAAAAATTATTATTATTTGTTTTGATTGGCTACAGAACAAACCACTGTTAACTAAATTAATCTAGTTAAGCCTTTAAATGCCACTTTAAGCTGAATACTATCTTGAAAAAATAACGAAAATACTGTGTCATCATACAAATTAGATATTAATCAGTTTTTCTCAAATGTAAATTTGAAGATTTATTGTTTTAATTGTAAGAAGAACAAAACCATTACAGTATGTCTTAAACAGAAAAAATAATTCATACAAACAAAACAATAACAATAAACAATAAATAAATACATAAATATATAAATAAATGAGTAAATAAATCCATAAATTCCTGCATAAATAAAACAATAAATAAATAAATATGCAAATACATGTATAAATGTATATATAAAATCTACAAATTCCTGCATAAATATATATAAAAATAGTTAATAGTGCGGGCAGGCAAATAATTAAATAAATTACACGAATATTGGGGGAGTAAGAAAATACTAAACTGAAAGTTTATTTCCGCTCCCTCTCAAACATTAATTCTTGAACGTAGTTGCGTATTTACTTTTCCTCAGCTCAACATGCTTATGCTTATCAAGCATCAGAAGCCAGTCAACAAAAATCAAATGCAAATTTTTCTAACGATCAACCAATGATGGCATAAAGACTTTCAGTTCAGTTCAGGTATACTTTTAGTTCAGCAGTTTCTTAATCCCCCAATATTCATGTAATTTATTTAGTTATTAACCTGCCCGCACTATTAATTATTCTCATATATATATATATATATATATATATATATATATATATATATATATATATATATATATATATATATATATATATATACATATATACTGTTGAAGTGAGTATTATTAGCCCCCCTGAAATATTAGCCTGCCAGTTTATTTTTTCCCCTAATTTCTGTTTAACAGAGAGCAGATTTCTTCAACACATTTCTAATCATAATAGTGTTAATAACTCATCTCTAATAACTGATTTATTTTCTCTTTGTCATGATGACAGTAAATAATATTAGACTAGATATTCTTCAAGACACTTCTATACAGCTTAAAGTGACATTTAAAGGCTTAACTAGGTTAATTAGGGTAACTAGGCAGGTTATAATTAGGCAAGTTATTGTATAACTATGGTTTGTTCTGTAGATTATTAAAAAATATATATAGCATAAAGAGGCTAATAATATTGACCTTAAAATGTTTTTGTTTTTTTTAAAACTGCTTTTATTCTAGCCGAAATAAAACAAATAAGACTTTCTCCAGAAGAAAAAATATTATCAGACATACTGTGAACATTTCCTGAATCTGAAAATTTCTGTCATACAGAAATGACCTTTTCTATAATAAGAAAATTACTGATTAAATGTAAAGTAATCATTTATTAATTTCAATAAGTTATATTAGCTTACTTTAAATGTAATCTATAATTTGAATAATTTTAGAGAGAGACGGAGAATAAATGAGAGAGCACGTGAAAAGGAAATAAATGTAAAGTATTTATGCAAACTGAAGATACTCGTTTGTTTTCCTCAGAGAGCGACACCTGCCGGACACACGGATAACAGCGTGAGAAGTTGAGCAGCATTTCTCGCGAGATTCCACAATGTGGCGCCATTGTCAAACACATCGCCATGGAAACAAAAAGAGCGGGATTATGTCCACAACTAACGATGCAGGTGCCAAACCAACGGTATGTGAGTTATAAACTAGTAAATAAAACAATTTATCTGTGGGTAAATTCTGTAATTAATCTAAAAGGGGTTATTATTCTGGTCAGGGTAATCTAGTAAATGTGTCAAACTCAATAAATGTTGTTGAATAAAGGTTTTAAAAATCTGTGATTACTAAAGCTTGTGAAATATGAGGAAAATGTCCGATAATCTGACCATCTGAGCTGGTTAACTCAGTTAATTGGTCATTAAAGCATAAAAATCCAGAATACTGAGGTGAAAAGGGTTAATCTGGTTAATTATAGTTGACTGGGTTTGGTTTAAGTGGTGTGGTTGCTCTGAACTGAGGCGTTTTTAATAGTTACAGGCCTGTAGCCAGCCTGGTGAAAGAAATGGTTTTCTCAAAATGTTGACATTTTTGCAGTTATTCGCCTCATTTTTTATTTATTTAGGAGATTTAAATACTGCATTTTAGTGACATTTTCAGCATTATTTTAGCTGGACGCTTTTTAATATTTCCTAAAGATGTAGAATAAAGAAAAATAAATAAATACATATGTTTAAATGCATATTTATTACATCATACATCATTAGAAAAATCTGTTAAAGTTTTAGTTAAAAACTGTGGGCTATTGTCATTTATTAGGCAAACACCAAACTGGCACCGCACATTCAGCTGTCCTCAGTCAGAGTTTGGCCATTTGAATAATAAATAATTAAAACATAATAATAATAAAAACAAAAGAGTTCCATGATTTATCTAGTCCAGAGATGTCAAACTCAATTCCTGGAGGGTCGCAGCCCTGCACAGTTTAGTTCCAACCCTGCTTCAACACACTTTACTGGTAGGTTTCAAACAAGCCTGAAGGACTCAATTAGTTTGATTGGCTGTGTTTAATTAGGGTTGGAACTAAACTGTGCAAAGCTGCAGCGCTTTGGGAACTGAGTTTGACATGCCTGATCGGTCTCTCTTGTAAAAAAGTACATTTGATTGAAAATTCATGGATAACAACAACAACAAAAGCCAAATTAGTATTGAAATTAATTTAATATGGGACACTTTTGGTGCTTCACACCTTTTAATCTGTTATTGTTACTGTTTTTGTTTCAAGAGTAAAGTCCAAACCCAAAATTAAAAATAATAGTTACTTTAAAATGTTTTTTCACTTTAAAAACAATACAGTAGCTAAAGATGACTTCACTTACATTAGATTGTTTGTTTTCTTGCACAGCTGGATGTTGGACTTCTGAAAAAAAAAAAATTGTTTGCATTGGCGAAAACTGGAGCGTCACTGTGGCGCAGTGGGTAGCACGATCGCCTCATCATAGCAAGGTCGCTGGTTTGAGTCCCGGCTGGGTCAGTTGGTATTTCTGTGTGGAGTTTGCATGTTCTCCCCGTGTTGGCGTGGGTTTCCTCCGGGTGCTCCGGTTTCCCCCACAGTCCAAACACATGCGCTATAGGGGAATTGATGAACTAAATTAGATGTAGTAAAAGTGTGTATGGGTGTTTCCCGGTCTTGGGTTTCAGCTGGAAGGGCATCCGCTGCGTAAAACATATGCTGGAATAGTTGGCGGTTCATTCCCTGATTAATAAAAGGACAAAGCCGAAACAAATGAATGAATGACTGAATGAATGAATGAATGAATGAATGGCCAAAACTGATTATCTGAAGTTACACTGATGTGACAGTCAACATGATTCAGCTTGGTATTTTTTCGATGGGTTATTTTCATAATTTATGATGGCTATAGCAGTCTAAATAGCACAAATGAGCTCATGAATGGGACAAATTCTGGACCTTTGTCATTGAGGGGTGGGTCGTTCGAACCTGGCTACGGGCCTTTGACTCTATATTCTTTTCAGAAGATTGTTTGTTAAGTAATTCACGAGTTCACACTTGCAATAGTTTCAGAATAAAGCGTATTTGGCGTGCTGTCCGGGGAGAGGGCTCTGAGCTCGGGGAAGACACCCAAACTCGAGTTACTCCTCTTATCAGGAAACAGAAAGGAATAGGGATTCGAGCGAAGTATCTAGCCCGACCCCAGAACGCTCCCCCCGGGATTGTAATGCTTAAGAGGTGAGGTGTCGGGGTGGTGGAGGGATGCTAAAGTCGTGAGATGCTGCAGGTAAGACAGCTTTGGTATATATAGGGGTTTGGTCAAGAACTGATTGGATAATAGAATAATTGTCAATGACGTATTTGATACTGAAACTTCTGCGCCTGCTCCTCCCCAAATTTATTCATAAAACATCACTTAATATATAATTGTATGTATAATTGATGTAATTGCTTTTCAATTTGGTATTCCTGAACCACATGATGCAGTAGGTCTCACTTAAAAATTACAGGACTGTTCAAAACTGGACTTGTAATTGTTTATTTTTAAAATATTTTAGGAAATATTATGTAGGGCAGCATGGTGGCGCAGTGGGTAGCACGTACACCTCACAACAAGAAAGTCTCTGGTTTGAGTCCTAGCTGGGTCAGTTGTCATTTCTGTGTGGAGTTTGCATGTTCTCCCCGTGTTGGTGTGGGTTTCCTCTGGGTGCTCCAGTTTCCCCCACAGTCCAAACACATGCACTATAGGGGAACTGATCAACTAAACTGTTGTGTGTGTGTGAATGAGTGTGTATGGGTGTTTCCCAGTACTGGGTTGCAGCTGGAAAAGTCTCTACTGTGTAAAAC
>NC_079455.1:46075056-46100056 GCF_903798145.1 Danio aesculapii | reverse complement strand
TTTGTTTGTTTTTGTGCGTGTGTGTTTTTTTTTTTGTGTGTGTGTTTGTGGATTGAGTGTGTCTCTGTAATTGTATGTGTGTTTTTGTGTTATTGTCTATGTGAGTTTTTTGTGTATGTGTGCCATCATGTGTGTAATTGCGTGTGTGTTTGTGCATGTGTGTGTTTGTTTTTGTGAGTTGTGTATGTGCGTGTGTCTTTTTGTTCAAGTTCTTGTGTTAGCGTGCGCCTGTTGTGAGTTTGTTTTGTGTCTGTGTGTTTTGTGTGTGTGTGTGTGTGTGTGTGTGTGTGTGTGAATGTGTGTGTGTTTGAGTGTGTGTGTGTTTTTGTGCATGCATGTCTATAATTGTAAGTGTGTTTTTCTGTACGTGTGTGTCTGTGTGTGTTTTGTGTGTGTTTTTGCAGTGTGTTTAATTGTTTGTTTTTGTGCGTGTGTGTTTTTGTTTGAGTGTGTGTTTGTTTTGTGCATGTTTGTTTGTGTGTCTGTGTGAACGCTCAGGGGTCACACTCAGTTCCTGGAGGGCCGCAGCTCTGCACAGTTTAGCTTTAACCCTGATTAAACACACCTGATTAAACTAATTGAGTCCTTCAGGCTTGTTTGTAAGCTACAGGTGAGTGTGCAGAGCTGCGGTTCTCCAAGAACTGAGTCTGACACCCCTGCTAAAGGAAAACTTCAGACATTGAGGATTCACAGATGCAGCAGTTATGAATAATCCATGAGCAGATCCTGAAGTCTGAGAGTCTGATGGTGAATTAATAAATACGTCTGAAGCTCCGCAGTGCAGCATCCACCGCGTCAAGATGCCACAGAGACTCTTATATTGAGCTTTAATTGACTTTCACTTTCTTCATCACATGAAAGGTGGTCAAACAATGTTTACCTGTGAATTTACCACACAATCATGTGTTCTTCAGCCTGGAATATCTCGTTTACACAATAACTTCCACAGTACTGTTCTGTCTTATGGAAATGTACTTGTCCACTGCAAAAAATGCTTGTTTTTGTCTTGTTTCTAGACCAAATATCTAAAAATTCTTAAATCAAGAAGCATTTTCTAGACTAACGAAAAGTGGCTTTTTAAAGAAATAATCAAAATGAAGTAATAAGAATAATCTCATGTCAAAAGGAAAAACCTGATTATTTTCCTCACCCCATTGGCAGATTATTTAGCTTGTTTTCAGGACTAAAGCACTTTATTTTGACTCATACTAATATAAAATACTATATTGTACTATACTAATACAATACTATACAGTATTATACTGCTATACAACAAAAAATAGCATGTGCTATAATGTGATGATATATGTATGTACACTACCTGACAAAAGTCTTGTCTTGATCCCAGTTGTAGAGCAGCAGATAATAACTGGACTTCTAGTTGATCCTCTGTTAAAGTGTCAGAAGGTGGATTACTCTGCTGAATCATCTGTTGACCTGCATTCCAATCATCACCAATACTGCAGAAGACCTACTGCAGGGGTGTCCAAACTCGGTCCTGGAGGGCCGGTGTCCTGCAGATTTTAGCTCCAACTTGCCTCAACACACCTGCACGGATGTTTCTAGAAAGCCTAGTAAGTGCTTGATTAGCTAGCCCAGGTGTGTCTGATTGGGGTTGGAACTAAACTTTGCAGGACACCGGCCCTCCAGGACTGAGCTTGGACATGCCTGACCTACTGGAACCAGCATGGAGCCAAGATTCTCACAGAAATCGGTCAAGTTTGGTGAAGGAGAAATCATGGTTTGATGTTCCATTCAGTATGGGGGCGTGCGAGAGATCTGCAGAGTGGATGATCAACATCAACAGCCTGAGGTATCAAGACATTTGTGCTGCCCATTACATTACAAACCACATGAGAGGGACAATTCTCCAGCAGGATAGCGCTCCTTCTCATACTTCAGCCTCCACATCAAAGATCCTGAAAGCAGAGAAGGTCAAGGTGCTCCAGGATTGGCCAGCCCAGTCACCAGACATGAATATTATTGAGTATGTCTGGGGTAAGATGGAGGAGGTATTGAAGATGAACACAGAGTCTTGATGAACTCTGGGAGTCCTGCAAGAAGGCTTTCTTCGCCATTCCAGATGACTTTATTAATCAGTGATTTGAGTCATGTCAGAGATGTATGGATGCAGTCCTCCAAGCTCATGATGGAGTCAGACACAATATTCATTCTGTTTCCACTGCAGCATGAGCACATATTCTATACTGGACATTATTGAAGGTTCAGTGAGCAGACTTTAGTCTAAGCAGAGTCAGACCGCACTGTCCTAATCAAATCAGTCAACATCAAGACATGATCAGATTATATTGTGCTCAAATAAGCCTCATCTAGAGGCCTTTACCTTTCATATAACACACTTCTGACACCAAATCATCAACTAGAAGTCCAGTTAGTATTTACTGTTCCTAAAACTTGGATAAACAACAAGACTTTTATCTGTGTATATGCATGTAAATATAATTTGCCACTTTGAAATACACAATTTTTGAAAGTACATCTGAAAAGTGCTTAAATCTGACTTTATAAAAGGTGTAAGAGTCCTGTAAATCATTGCATGTATTCATTCTAAATCTGTGCATTATAGTAAGATGTAGTTTTAACTGTATCAGAGGATGTGCTGGACAGAGATCGCTATGGTGCATTGCAGTTTTCAAGATATTTTTGTAAAACAATGATCTCTTTGTTAGTGTAATGACAATGCAGTGCTTGTGATGGACAAAAATCAAACCTGTCTGCTTCACTGCACGATTAAAGCTCAAGTCTATGATGGACTGATTCATTCCTCAGCGTTCCCACGCTCACAGAACCACTGGAGTATCAGTGCATTTTAAAACTCAAATATTTTAAACCGTTACAACATTTACAGCCATTTTATACACACAACTACTGTTTAAAACCCATTTTTAGATTGCTTTTGAAACATGCAGTTTTGACAACACTCTTTAGGGTTACTTTTCAGAACTTTAAACATGATGGGAATTTTTTTATGTGACATGACTTTTTAGCAAACCCCATGCACTTTATACATTTTGTTTACCTTGAGAAACATGCATATATTTAAAACTGCTTTTTTTTTACCTTTTGTTATTTTTTAGAACTTTTTACACTGTGTGCAAGCAAATGCAGAGGATGCATCAGGAAAAGATTTACGGCTCTATTTAACAATCTAGGTGCAAAGTCTAAAGCTGATGGCGCAAAAGCATTAAGTGCATGTTTGAATCCACTTTTGCTATTTTAAGGATGGATAAATCCACTCTGCACCCCGGTGCATGGTCTAACAGGGTTGAGCTTATTCTCTTTATCAGTTCTGGCTGTGTTTAGATCATAACCTGCATTAAACCAATCAGAGTCTCGTCTCTCATTCCCTTTAAGAGTCAGTTGAGTCACTCCATGGTGCATTTGCTATTTACATGGCGACTTTATAAGTGTAAAAACTGAACGCTTTACTAGCGAGAACACAGTAAAACAGAGCATCTGCAGCACGAGGATAAAGAGCGAGCCTCCTCCATTCAGCCTCTTTCTCTTTACTTTACTTTTACTCTTTACTCCTTTACTTTGGTGGAGTGAGGAAACGCTGGAAACTCACTCCACTCACTGAACACATCCATTAGCCCACATAATTAATTCTATTTGTTTAGTGCAAAGATTTGTGTCAGAACTATCTCTAAATTCAGTTCTAATCTCCAGCAAAGAAATAAATGAACAATAATAATGAAGTGTGGTCAAAACACTGAGTTATATCCAAACACACGTCCTGTTCTTATCCACATATGGTGATGCAGACGTCTCCAAAACCCCACAGCTGGACACATCTGCACGTGTGTTTATTAAAACAGATCTAAATCTGCAGATAATCAATAATACTGCTGATAATAATCACATCATACAGATGCAGATGGTCATGACTGAACTGAAGAAGCCCCCCGAGGTGAAGAAGGCCTGGAGGCAGTGCTGTTTATATTGATGGAGAACATCATCATTTCTGGATCATTTTAATCCTTTAATTGTTTTCATCTGTAAAGATACGTGTGTGTCGCTGATCATCCTGTGTGTATTCAGCAGTGTTGAAGCGTTTAAGGTGCATAACTAACGCGCTCTGCTGGATTTTAGAGCAGCTTTTAGTTGGTCAGTGGTGCTGTTGGTCTGTTTCAGTTCCTCAAAATAGCAACGCTCCAACAATGCGCCTTCACACACCTCCTTTATAGACCAGCACACACACGAGTCCACAGAGTGGTGCAAATAGATTTGCAATTTAAAGAGTCATGAAACACCAAAACACATGTGTTGAGATGTTGACAGTCATATCTGTGTCCCACGCTGCTATAAACACTATTACGACACATATATCTTACTAAAGAGTGGAAATTGGTTGTTTTTGCATTACTTGGAGCAAATTCATTCTTCTGGTTTAAAAATAAATGTTGAAGCTGCGTCACGGTAATTAGATCCTTGTGTGATATATCTACATATATCTCTATATCTCTCTCTGTCTCTCTCTCTCTCTATATATATATATATATATATATATATATATATATATATATATATATATATATATTTATAGATATATATAAATACACACATTTGTGGCTCTTTAAAAATATGAATTTGCCAAAAAAATCAGAAATGGCTCTTTGCTGAAAAAAGGTTCCCGACCCCTGGGATAGTCTATACACACACGGCTTTCTGACGCTACCTACCGAGTGCATCTAAGTTACCGAGAAATACAGAGGGTTTTTTTCTCCCATACGGCGTGCGGTGTCAAACTCATTACTAAACATTAAAACTACACTCTTCCAGCAGTTCCATCCAACATCTGGTTTGTCAGGGGGGCATGCAGGAAATGTTCCTGAATGAAAGTGAAAGTGCTGAACTGAAGTTAAAGACGACAAATCAATCATTTGGCAAATAATTCCATTACTGATGTTCATGTAAACGTAGTCACTGTCTCATCTCCCCTGTGTTTGTGTTGCCGCTGTGAAAATCAGCATGTGCCTGAACTGAAACTTCCTTTTTCATGCAAACCCTTCCCTCTTTCGCTGCTGGACACTCCCATCTAAACAGAGCTGGACTCGCCCACTTTCCTGACTTTTTTAAACTAGAGGTGTGAAACACCCTGCTGAGACCGGGGGGTGGGGGGGTTTCATGGCTCTTTAAACAACGTGAAAATGACTGTTGCGCTGGTCTGAAAATAGCACCAAATCACGCCAAACATGTCTTGCATCTTACTGCGCTGGGTGTAGGATAGGGCCCTTAGTCTATTTTAAAACAGCTTCTGCTTTGTCCTGCATTGTGAATTATAGAAAGCTAGAATTAGTTTTTCCTGTTCTGTTTTGTTATTTTTTAGCTCATGAATTTTAAACACATTTATAGAAACGGTTGCTTCAAATGTTTTAGATATGCACTCTTACTGTTCAGAAGCGTCTTTAGAAAACACAGCTCCTTGTTCTGATATTTCTGTAAACGTGCACTTGTTTTCCAGAGCTCTCTATAAACCTGCAGCGTGTCCGTTTTTTTCAGAGTGGCATTCCTCAGCCCTGCATGTGATCTGATCATCTGTTAAAGCGCTGTGAACACTCTGAGGTCAACACAGATCTGAAAGAGGTCACGCATGACCCTCAGCTGACCTTTAGCCTAGAGGTCACTGTCAGGACACACGGGCAAGTATTTATAAACAAACACACCATTACACACTGTCTGTCTGCCAGCAAATGGCGAGGACGCATGTGGAAAAGCTTTAGCATATACTAAAACAGCTTTTGTGTTGTCCTGCATTTACTGATGTGACGTTTATCAGTTTCAGAATTGAAATGGAAACTAAAACAAACCAGAAACACACTGATTTTTTACATTTAAAATATTATACACTCTGAAAATATCCCTAAATTAACTGTATTCTGCTTTTTCTGATTCATTTTTGTGTTTTCTTTATGCTTTTGAATTGCATTACGGGATCTTGATCTTTCTTCCAACAACTTTTAACCCTCAAATGTTGTATAAAGTGACTTTAATTAATATTTTTAATAGTTTAAGTGATATATTGTCTTGGTTGGTGTTGTACAGTATATCTCAAGTTATTTCTAACTCAGTGCCACAGTGGAATGAACCGCTAACTATTCCAGCATATGTTTTACACAGCAGATGCCTAGCAAGCTACAACTCAGTAATGGGAAACACACATACACACTCATTCACACACACACACACACACACACACACTTATACACTACGGCCAATTTAGTACATAAATTCCCCTTTAGCAGAGATGGCAAAAGTACACAAAAAGTACAGATACTCATGTTTAAAGGTGAAGTACACAAGTAAAAGTAAAGAACTACGGCCTTAAAAATGTACCTAAGTAAAAAGTACCCATTACTACTACAAGTTTTAGTTTCATTAAGTAGGGACAGTAAATATTCAGTTTCCCCCACAGTCCAAAGACATGCAGTATGGGTGAATAGATTAAATTGGCCCTATAAATGCATGTGTGAATATGAGAGTGTATGGGTGTTTCCCAGTATTGGGTTGCGGCTGGAAAGGCATCTGTTCTGTAAAACATATGCTGGAATAATTTGGGGTTCATTCCGCTGTGGCGACCCCTGATAAATCAGGCTGAAGGATAGTGAGTGAGGATAGGTCGGTGACTAGACCTCACATCCTGTTGATGCGTTAGTATAAAATAACTTGCATTTAAAATGTTCATGTATATTGTTTGTTGCCAGTTTTATGAAAGTAGCCAAGCAGCACCACACCCTCTAATATTGCCTAACAACATTGCTTTAAAAGTCGACCCATGTATCATCATCCTTACGCAAACTCACAGCGTTCACTATGTAGTTTTGCAGCTATTAGATCCAAAACAACAGCTGCTATTCATGTTCATACACTCTAAATAATTCTGTCTTACGTTTTACACCCAATTCTGTCCAAAATATAGTGAATTTTTTACATTTTATATTTGAATATATGTTTATTGAATATATTGAAAACATATTTTCTTGGGCGACATGGTGGCGCAGTGGGTAGCAAGTTCGCCTCACAGCAAGAAACTCGCTGGTTTGAGTCTCGGCTGGGTCAGTTGGTGTGATATAGGTGCATTGGGAAGGCTAAATTGTCCGTAGTGTATGAGTGTGAATGAGTGTGTATGGGTGTTTCCCAATACTGGGTTGTGGCTGGAAGGGCATCCGCTGCGTAAAACATGTGCTGGATAAGTTGGCAGTTCATTCCGCTGTGGCGACCCCAGATTAATAAAGGGACTAATCCGAAAAGAAAATGAATGACTATATTTTCTCTTGCTAAAATAAACTTATCTTATTTGACTGCAAACTATTTTGTTTTTGCTTTAGCAGCTCTCATTCATAACCCGTTATTTTAGTGGTTTTAGGGTATTGTGGATATTTTATTTAATGGATAAACATTAATTCTGTTAATACATTTATTCAATGCAAAATGCTGCATGCACAGGCGTGACTACAACCTACAGAACATGTGCATGATCTTTTATTCACGTCATAAATGCAAGATCTTTTGCATTATATTGTTATTCAGGAATTGCCCAGTATAGTTACTTTTGCTAAATAAATAAAACATTTATTTTAAAAATGATTGAAGATTAATATGCCAATAAACTCATATAGTTAATAAAAAATCGACTTAAAAAAACTGTATTAGGAAATGGCGATGCAGTAGGTAGTGCTGTCAACTCACAGCAAGAAGGTCGCTGGTTTAAGTCCCGGCTGGGTCAGTTGGTGTTTCTGTGTGGAGTTTGCATGTTCTCCCCGTGTTGGTGTGGGTTTCCTCTGGGTGCTCCAGTTTCCCCCACAGTCCAAACACATGCGCTATAGGGGAATTGGGTAGGCTAAATTGTCTGTAGTGTATGAGTGTGTATGGATGTTTCACAGAGATGGGTTGCATCTGGAAGGACATCCACTGCGCAAAACATGTGCTGAATAAGTTGGTGGTTCATTCCGCTGTGGTGACCCCGGATTAATAGAGGGACTAGAAATAAGCCGAAATTAAAATGAATGAATGTATTAGGAAATATGAACTCATCGGATAATCAATCTCAATGTATTAAAGTGTGTGTAAAGTATTTGATAGTATGAGTATAGAAATCTTTACGAAAACGCACTTTATCCGTTGTATTAGATTGAAAGACCAGAGAAATCCCGTGCAGTATGATCAGATGTGGACAACAGACTCTTCCTACATAAGGTGCGTGATAGCCTTGGTTGAAAAGCCACGCACTGCAGCACGCAGGCACGCAATGACGAAAATAGACTGACTATATCAAAACATGCGCAAACAAAAAATAATATAGATCACGCCACCAAACACATCAAAACAAAAGTAACGAGCCTGATTTAATACTGTAAGGAGCAAAAGTAAAAAGTTTGGACTGTGGGGGAAACTGGAGCACCAGGAGGAAACCCACACCAACACGGGGAGAACATGCAAACTCCACACAGAAACACCAACTGACCCAGCCCAGACTCAAACCAGCGACCTTCTTACTGTGAGACCAAAATGCTAACCACTGTGCCGCCCCCTAATACACTATATGCCATAATTATAAGCATGAGAAATCCACAGATGCACTCGTATGTCATATATGTCATTTCCATTTATTTCCATCTGTCACATTTCTCTGTGGTGACCCAGAATGAGTTAATGTAATCAGAGTTTACTTCTGGTTGCTAGGGCACTAAGGTGGTTGCTAAGGCATTGTTAGGTGAATCCTCATCATCTGTTTGTGTGTGTTTACAGGAAGCAGCAGGATAAAGGCACAGCGCCGTCTGTGTTTCTGAAAGCGCTGGTCCTCCAGAGGCCCCGGTGGAGCATTTTCATTAATGCATTCCTCCTGAATGGTGGCTGGATCAGAGCTGCGTTTTGGCCTCTAAATGTGACCGAGTTCCTTTTGAAAACCTCAGCTTCAGGCAACAAAGACAGGAGGTCCGTGCACATTCTTTCCTTCTCGCTTTCATTCTTTCCTTTCAGTGTTGCATGTCCAATTTCCGGCTTTCTTCCTCTTCCAAAGCGCTCGGATTGAAGGTCATTAACACAGAGCGCCAGAGTCCGACCCCAGTGTGTGTGTGTTTGTGTGTGTGTGTGTGTGTGTGTGTGTTTGTGAGTCTGTTTTTCAGACTTTAGTCTTTAAAGCACAGGCAATCGTCCAGTAAATAGAGCATCTCCAGCTTCTTTACATGTTTCATGAAGCACCGATGCATCAACTTCATATCAGCAGGGCTTAAAGGGGCAGTTCACACAAAGATTTTAATTTCCTCTTGGTTTCTGCTCACTCGAGAGGTTGTAAACGTTTATGAGTTCTTTTCTTCTGTTGAACATAAAACAAGATGCTCTGAAGAATGTTGTAAAAAAGCAGCCACTGACATAGATAGGAGGAACAAGAAATACTATAGAAGTCAAGGGCTGTTTTTTTTCTAGCACTCTGTAGCATATGTTGTTTTGTGTTCAAGAAATAAGGAAACTTTTGAGAATTAGTAAATGAAAAAAATCACATATATAAACAGGGTTTCCGCTGGGTTTTAAAAAGTCTAATATTTAAAAATCAAAATTTTAGGCCTTAAAGTCTTAAATTGTCTGGTCTAGGTCTTACATATTTGTGCACAGCTCTTATTTTCCTGATGTCCATGTAACGCTTCATCTAATGCTCATTTAAATTTTTTTTGTTGTTGTTGCTTGGTTTTCGTGGTGTTGTAGTTCTTTATTTCACTAGTCCTGATGTAACTTGTGATATTACAACTACAAATGAGTCCAACATGCACTAGCCAATCAGCTTTCTGTATTGAACGAGTGTGATGTCATCGCTGTGTTTGTGGAGGTTCGCTTTGGGTGCGCGCGACATGATTTCAGCTGGCGGAGCTCACAAGAGTTTTGGAGACTCGAGTGAACAGTTCACGCGGTGCTGCGTTTGATTTGGGTTGAATATGAAACACTTTGAAGAGATTTTGTCTGAAACAGGTACGACTGTACACACATCTTTATGATCTGTCCATGAGTGATCATAGGGAGAAACAGATGACCAATTAATTATTGGCTAGATACTGCAACAGTCGTGGGAAACGAGGAAAGATTTTGTAAAAGTTTGGAAAAACCTGAGGGATGAGTTTGTTAAAACAAAGAAGAGGCCATGCAAAAGTGGAGACCCATGTAGTTATAATATTACAGAATATGTTTTTCCACCAGTCATAGGTTTTACACTGATGTATATAGTACAATTTTGAATCTAAAACAATGTAATAGCTACAAACTAAAATTAGTTAACAAATGATTTCTTTGATAACTGGAAAGGAATATATGAACCTATCGGTTTACAATATACTGATGGCCTGTTTCTAGGCTTTATTGGTGATAATGGTCAGGGATGTTGGACCATTATTGCACTTTTAGCTTATAAGTAGAGGACAGAAACTAGCCAGACAGTAATGTGTAAATTGTGGAGTGGGCAAAGTAAAATAAAAACGTCAGTATTTTTAGTAAGTGTAATGTTTTTGCTTTTATTCTTTCCATAATAAAAATATAATTGTAGAGCGACCCATGTTCTGTTATCATTAATATTTAACTTTAATAGGTAGAACAGTCTGAGATATCAACAAAAGCAGGTGATGCCTCACAGTTTGATTTAAAAAAGATTGAATAATTAGAAAAATCTTCATAATCATTATAATAAGTTATAAAAAAGAATAAAAAATTATTAGTTTAAAAATCTTCACTAATATTAATGATGTAGAATGAATGACGTAGTTCCAGAAACTTCCTACTTCTCTGTTTATCCGTCTGATTTTACTGACTGTTTCTTTTGACCGCCCCCTGTCATTTAAAAGAATATCTCAGTGGTTAAAGCGTCAACTATAAAAGCCTTGTCTGTTTTGTGAGGTGCGCAAGGCAAAAGTATAAATCAGCCTTAAGATGTTTGTTTGTTTGTTCTGTAGTTCAATGGTGCATGTAACCTGTCTTCAGTACTGTTCACTTTGAATACATTTATTTCACCACTAATTTTGTGCTTTTGCATTTTCTCTCGCGTGTTTTTGAGATCGTGATATAGGTCTTAAATTAAATACTTAACGGTCTTAAAAAGGTCTTAAAAAGTCTTAAATTTGACATTATGATATCTGCAGAAACTATTTTATGTACTTTTATTAATTATTTTATTTGTATTTTCTCTTTGTCATGATGACAGTAAATAATATTAGACTAGATATTCTTCAAGACACTTCTATACAGCTTAAAGTGACATTTAAAGGCTTTACTAGGGTAATTAGGCAGGAAAAATACATAGCTTTAAGGGGCTAATAATATTGACCTTAAAATGGCTTTTAAACTGCTTTTAAAAACTGCTTTTATTCTAGCCGAAATAAAACAAATAAGACTTTCTCCAGAAGAAAAGATATTATCAGACATACTGTGAAAATTTCCTGAATCTGTTAAACATCATTTAAGAAATATTTAAAGAAGAAAAGAAAATTCAAAGGGGAGCTAATAATTCTGACTTCAACTGTATATATATATATATATATATATATATATATATATATATATATATATATATATATATATATATATATATATATATATATATATGAAATTGATTAACACATAAAATCTGAGAAATGAATAAACGAAGAAAAATCTGGGTATATCTAGGCATAGTGGAATAATAAGAGATAAGTATATTGAAATGATCTTACTGTGAGCCTCATGCTGCATTCACACCAGATGCGGATGAAGCATCAAGTGCGAGTGATTTACATGTTAAGTCAATGCAAAGAGGCGAATAGACATCCTGCAGCACGAATGGCACGTTTCGCACAAACCACTCGAGTTGAAAAATCTGAACTACTCCCGGACATTCGCACCGCATTAACCAATCCGGAGCTTGCTCTTATAGGGACGTGATTATGACGTAGTGCCTGTTGTTGGTGTCCCGAGGGGAAATCCTCTTGCCAACACCGGACAACAGCTCATCAAACAGAACTTGGCTCAGTTGAGGCACCGCTGAAAGCCTCCATCATCCAGATATAGTTTCTGAAGGAGTCGATGAACTCATCGAGCACAGGTGTAAGATGAATGCACAGGTGCACCTCTGAAAGGATCTAGTGAATTTAGACACAGTGCCGAACGAATTAAGGTTTTTCAACCTTCATAAAGCACATAAACACAGCTACTCTCTTGATAGAATCCATGTTAGCCATTTAGCTACGAAGCTAGAGTCGCCGGGCAGACAGAAGCCCTGCCCATGACCAAATACACATCTATTGTGAAGTGAATTTGACGCGCAAATGAATTGAGTAAACTCAAAATTCACATGTTCAAACTCACGTCAGGGCGCAAAATGCAGGATATACAGATTCTACATTTATTCAGCTGCACTCTGAAGAGGCATAAGCTGTGTTTAATTGTATCTTTAGTTAATTTCTGGTGTTTATTGGTGAAATTTGAAGCGTATGTTTCAATAAACACGTGTAGATGTTGAATCATGACAAATCATTCAGCTCTACTGTCATCTGTTCATACAGAGGCTGATATTAACTCCTGGCTGTGTAAATATATTAAAATTGATAAACAGATATGCACTGTAATCTGAGGAAAAAGTTGTTGTTGAGTTAACTGAAGCACAGAAGCATTGACTGGACCTCCTGTAAATAACCATAGGCTTCACAAACAGACCAGCACACTCCTCCTCTGCAGGCGTTCGTTCAGCATTCATCTCACTCTCTTCAGGATTTTACGAGGTTGTAAAACATCACTAAAAGGCTTGTTTGTTTAAAGCCGTCTCAGCCTTTCACAGCACCTGCAGGACATAAATCAGACCAGACTCCAGAATCCTATTACACCTGAAGATCTGATATGAGGAGGAGTTTAAGACAAAAGCTGCATCCCTATTCCCTGTAGTGCTCTATATATTGGGTGTCTGCTATTTCAGGGTTTCTGCGGGGTCTTAAACTAAATTTTAGGCCCTAAAAAGTCTTAAATCCATCGGAAAATTATCTTGTAGGTCATTTTAAACTGGTCTTAATTTTCCAATGTTGATGTAAAGCTACCATCACCAGCAATCTATCTCAGTTAAACATCTCATATTAAAACTCTGTTCTTAACTCTATTTAGCATTCATTCATTCATTTCTTTTCAGCTTAGTCCCTTTATTAATCAGGGGTCACCACCAACTTATCCAGCATATGTTTTACACAGCGAATGCCCTTCCAGCTGCTATCCATCACTGGGAAACACCCATACACACTCAGCCACACACACACACACACACTAATACACTACAGTCAATTTAGTTCATGAGTTCATCGCACAGAAACGCCAACTGACCCAACTGGGACTCAAATCAGCGACTTTCTTCAGTGCTAACCACTGAGTCACCGTGCCGGCCCAAGTTTGCATCTTATAATAACTTTTTTTTTTTTTTACTGAACTCTGAATTTACATTTCAACCTTTTTTTCACTGAACCGAGTTTGTAATTCATAATTCAGACTTTAACCATAAAACAAAATTCACATTTATCAATTACTGCAGTTTTCCTTTGAATACTTGGAGTTCGGTTCTAGATATGTTCAGGTTATGTTCTGGATATGTTTAGGTCATGTTCGAATATGTCCAAGTGAAGTTCTGGATATGTTTAGGTTATGTTCTGAATATATTCCCGTCATGTTCTGGATATGTTTAGGTTATGTTCTGTAAATGTTCTTGTCATGTTCTGGATATGTTCAGGTCATGTTCTAGAAATGTCCAGGATATGTTTAGGTTATATTCTAGATATGTTCCTTTTATGTTCCGAATATGTTCAGGATATGTTTATGTTATGTTCTAAATAAGTTCCTGTTATGTTCTGCATATGTTTACTTTATGTTCTGGACCTGTTCCTGTTATGTTCTGGATATGTTCAGGTCATGTTCTAGAAATGTCCAGGATATGTTTATGTTATGTTCTAGATATGTTCCTTTTACGTTCCGAATATGTTCAGGATATGTTTAGAATATGTTCTAAATAAGTTCCTGTTATGTTCTGCATATGTTTACGTTATGTTCTGGATCTGTTCCTGTTATGTTCTTGATATGTTTAGGTTATGTTCTGGATATGTTCAGGGTATGTTTAGGTTATGTTCTAGATATGTTCCTTTTATGTTCAGAATATGTTCAGAATATGTTTAGGTTATGTTCTAAATAAGTTCCTGTTATGTTCTGCATATGTTTACGTTATGTTCTGGATCTGTTCCTGTTATTTTCTAGATATGTTTAGGTTCTGTTCTGGATATGTTCAGGATATGTTTAGGTTATGTGCTAGATATGTTCTTTTTATGTTCAGAATATGTTCAGGATATGTTTAGGTTATGTTCTAAATAAGTTCCTGTTATTTTCTACATATGTTTACGTTATGTTCTGGATCTGTTCCTGTTATGTTCTGGATATGTTCAGGTCATGTTCTAGAAATGTCCAGGATATGTTTAGGTTATGTTCTAGATATGTTCCTTTTACGTTCCGAATATGTTCAGGATATGTTTAGATTATGTTCTAAATAAGTTCCTGTTATCTTCTGCATATGTTTACGTTATGTTCTGGATCTGTTCCTGTTATGTTCTTGATATGTTCAGGGTATGTTTAGGTTATGTTCTAGATATGTTCCTTTTATGTTCAGAATATGTTCAGGATATGTTTAGGTTATGTTCTAAATAAGTTCCTGTTATGTTCTGCATATGTTTACGTTATGTTCTTGATCTGTTCCTGTTATGTTCTAGATATGTTTAGGTTTTGTTCAGAATATGTTCAGGATATGTTTAGGTTATGTTCTAAATAAGTTCCTGTTATGTTCTACATATGTTTACGTTATGTTCTGGATCTGTTCCTGTTATGTTCTGGATTTGTTCTAAATATGTCCAAGTCATGTTTTAGATATGTTCATGTCATGTTCTGGATATGTTCCTCTTATGTTCTGGATATATTCGGTTTATGTTGTAAATATGTCCAGGTCATGTTTTAGATATGTTCAGGTTATGTTCTAGATATGTTTGGGTTATGTACCGGTCAAGGTCTGGATATGTTTAGGTTTTGTTCTCAAAATTTGTACTAATATTTAAGAATTCAAAGTTTCCATCTCATATTTCTGACATTTTTAAAATGGATTTCTGAATTTACAGCTCATAATCTAATAATTTCTTTATAATTCTAGATTTACATATCACAATTTTGACCTTTTTAAACAGAATTCTGTTCACGTTTCATAATTTAGACTTCGTTCTTGGAATACTGAAATTTACATCCTGGAATTCTGACATTTGAGGGTTTTTTTTAAATGTTTTTAACTAAAAATTTTGACTTTTCCCTACATTTTTTTGTGTAGTTCTAATAACAAAGTCAAAAACCTTTTTCATTTTTACGTGAAAAACAAGTGGTTTTGTGAATGCCGCTGTGGGTCGTCTGTGTTTCCCAGCATTCCCACGGTTGTAGCCAGAGTCTGCTGCGCTATCAGATACAAGACAGCGAAGAATGCTCTGTTGTTTTTGAGCAGATCTACAGGAGGGTTTTCCTGTAATGCTTCCAGGAAGACGGAGCTCATGAAGAGTATCAGATGTCCAGATATCAGAAAAGCCTGAGTCAGTGGCTTTACCCTCAGGACACTCATTATACCCACAAACACCACTCATGCTGAGCGCTTTTGTTTTTGCCACTTTTCATTCAATTCAATTCAAGTTTATTTCCCCAATGCAGCTTTACAAAAGGTGCACAATATTGCATTACAGTCAGAATCAGAAAAGTTGAGGTATTGTGTTTTAATAAAGGTATAAATTGTGTATAAGCTAAAAATAAAGGTAACGGCTGGTAATAATAAAATGTATATTAGAGAACTGGAAGTCTCATTTTTTATGTCAGGAGATCACCACCCAAAAAAAAATAAATCTGAATATGATCAGGTTAGGTTTAGGTTATATCCTGGATATGTTTAGGTTATGTAAAGGTCAAGTTCTGGAAGTGTGAAGGTTTTATTTTTTTAAATACACAGATCATGTTCTAGATATGTTCAGGTTTTTTCTAGATATGTTCAGGACATGTTCTAGATATGTTCAAGTTATGTTCTAGATATGGTCTGGATTTGTTTAGGTTATGTGCAGGTCAAGTTCTCGATGTGTTCAAGTTTTTTTTCATATGTAGAGGTCATGTTCTCGATATGTTCAGGTTTTGTTCTAGAAATGTTCAGGACATGTTCTCGATATGTTCAGGCTATGTTCTAGATATGTTCAGCTCATGTTCTGGATGTTTTCAGGTTATGTTCTGGATTTAATCAGGTCATGTTCTGGATATGTTTAGGTCATGTTCTGAATATGTCCAGGTTATGTTCTGTATATCTTACTGTTATGTTCTAGATATGTTTAGTTCATGTTCTAGATATGATCAGGCTATGTTCTAGATATGTTTAATGTTAGGTTTTGGATATGTTTATGTCATGTTCTGGATATGTTCGGGTCATGTTCTAAATATATCCAGGTCATGTTTTAGATATGTTTTGGATATGTTTAGGTTATGTTCAGGTCAAGTTCTGAATATGTCCAGGTCATGTTCTAGATTTGTTCAGGTTATGTCCTGGATATGTTCAGGTCATATTTTGAATATGTTCAGGTCATATTTTGGATATATTCAGGTTATGTTGTGGATATGTTCAGGTTATTTTCAGGTCATGTTCTGGATATGTTTCTGTTATGTTCTGGAAATGTTGAAGTCATATTCTGGATATGTTCTAAATATGTTCATGTCATTCTGGATATGTTCTAGTTATGTTTAGGCTATGTTCTGGTTATGTTTTGGCTTAGAGATCACAAACTCAGATTTAACCAATCAAATTTTAGCTAAATAAAAATAAAGCCACTGCCCCAGTTTCTCTTATTCCAAATTAAAGCTCACCATATAGTAAATTAATTCCATTTAATATTAATATTGTCTGGTTTTATTGATTATTTATTTATTATTACTATTTATTTTTGATGATGTATATAATTAGTATATCAATAAGTAATTTTAGTATAAAATTATAATATAAATTACCAAATCTACAACTTAAATTAACTTTTTTTCTCCTCCCATGAATAAATGTAAAGTCTGTGTATTTATAAACCTTTCCATCTTCGCCTGTTAACCGCACAGACTCAATCACAGTATATTCATGTTTCGAGGCGTGTGATTGGCCATTTCCTTCTGATGTCCCGCCTTTGTTTGCACATGATTAGTCAGTATCAGTCTAAGGGTGTTTGGATTGTTCCAGAATATAATCTAGATGTTTGTCAGGTTTTAGGAAGTGAGGCTTAAGCTGCTCATTCTGTAGAGGAAGGAAGTGACGCTTTAAATAACAGGAAGTTCTGGACCCATCACGCATCTGTGCTCATTTTCACTGGTCAGTCGCTGTTCTGTTATTTAACACAAGTCAGAGACAGGATGTGACATCATCTCTGTGTTAGTCAATGCATCATTAGGCTGGTTTATGGTCATGTCTGCCACCCTGGTCGGTATTAATAACCTATTAATACAGTATTGCCCCATGTTGAGGAAAAGTAATTCTCTGAAGCACCCTGAGATTATTATAAGTGAATATTTCAGTGATTTAGCAACACATTCACATATTCACAGGCTGGTTAACGGTCACGTGCCATGGAGATATACAAGTATATGTTATTAGTAAGCTGTTTATCACTGTTTTATTTTAAAAAAATAATGTATTTGATTTTTTAAACAAATGTTTATATTTATATTAGGAATATTAGCTCAATTTGAGTGTTTATTTTTAAAATAGTTGATCAATTTTAATCAGTTCAAATGGTTTAAATATTGATCTTTGTTGTAATTAATTAATTTATTAAACTTTTTTTATCTTTAAGCTAATTTAGATGTTTATAAGTACATGTGTGTGATTCTTGCTTTATTAGCATGACAATTATTACAGTGTATTATCAAAACATTACGAGTGTTTTATGTTTAACACAACATGAAATCAAATTAGATATTAATAATGATTAAACAATTACAATAAATAAATTATAATAAATAAATAATACAATTTCCTGTTACAAAACACTACTAAATTAATAATGATAAATAATAATTATGATAATAATTATAAAATAGTATAAAAATTAGTATTATAACCAGTATAATACTAATAATACATAATAAACAAAATATAATAACTATAATGATAAAATAATACTACTAATAAATATTGTATACAGTATAATAATAATTAGGGCTGGGCGATTTGTCCTAAAATTAAAATCTTGATTAATTTATTTTATAATTTATTGATTTATTTTTTGCCCTTATAGTTCTCTGACATGTTATGTTCAGTAAAATGGTCACAAATTACAAGTGAGAGATTTTTGAATCAATAGTGAACACCAACAACATCAAATTAAAACACACATTGCCTAAAACAGTCACCTTTTTCCTATAAAAAGTGAAAATAAATAACGTGTCACGTGTAGTTGCATTTTTTTGAAAGGTGCGCAGGTATGCGACCGCAAGAAGCCTGCGCTCGACGCAGACGTGTAAATCAGCCTTAACCAAGCGAGGTCACGTAACTCCACACGCAGTAGAGAAAATAATTGAAATAATTGACCTGGAAAAATTTGATCGATTATATCGAATGTCGATTTCGATTCATTTTCATTTAGTTGCCGAACCCTAATAATAATACATAATTAACAGAAATGAGAATTCTATAATCTTATACAATAATATTAGTATTCATTCATTTATTCATTTTCTTTATGGCTTAGTCCAGGGATGGGCAAACTGGATCCTGGAGGGCCGGTGTCCCTGCATAGTTTTGCTCCAACCCTAATCAAACACACCTGCTTGTAGCTTTCTAGTGATCTTGAAGACACTAATTAGGGTGTTCAGGTGTGTTTGATTAGTGTTGGAGCAAAACTCTGCAGGGACACCGGCCCTCCAGGATCCAGTTTGCCCATCCCTGGCTTAGTCCCTTTATCAATCTGAGGTCACCACAGCGGAATGAACCGCCAACTTATCCAGCATACAGTAATTAATGTGAATATTAATTTAACTAATGAATATATTAGTTATAATTTTAACATAGTTTTAATATTAGTTTTAAGTAGTGAATATTAATGTTAAGTAATTAAAATACTACTACTAATAATATTTCTATTATAAACTGTATGCAGCGGATGCCCTTCCAGCTGCAACCCATCACTGGGAAACACCCATACACACACACATACACTACGGACAATTTAGCCTACCCAATTCATCTGTTCCACATATCTTTGGACTTATGGAGGAAACCCACGCCAACACAGGGAGAACATGCAAACTCCACACAGAAACGCCAACTGACCCAGCCGGGACTCAAACCAGTGACCTTCTTGCTGTGAGGTGACTGTGCTACCCACTGTGCCACCGCGACACCCATAGTAATGTTAATATGTAATACTAAAATAATAGTAATACGTATTTAAAATAATACAAATAAGAATAAAATAATACTACAAATATTTATTATAAACGGTTTAATACTACTACTATAACAACACATAATAAACAAAAGGTTGGGTCAGTTGATGTTTCTGTGTGGAGTTTGCATGTTCTCCCCGTGTTGGTGTGGGTTTCCTCCGGGTGCTCCGGTTTCCCCCACAGTCCAAACACATGCACTATAGGGGAACTGATCAACTAAATTGACTGTAGTGTATGTGTCACGGTCATCAGTGATCCAGCCTGAACAGATCGTTGGTATATACACTGATCGCTAATGGACTGCAAATCCACCATTACATGGACTACAGATCCAGTCATGCACCACACACACACAGCTGTTCCTGATCCTGACTGATTGCATACACACAGCTGGAGGACTGATTCAAAGACTGATTACACGGACTATTCAAGCCGCACAGACACACACACACACTATTGGCTGAGTCTTCTGTAGCGTGATGTGGCGCTGACAACGAAAGTGTGGATCCAAATGTAGGTTTATTAAATAGAGAATGATAGTATCATTAGAAACTGAATTGGAAATGACCTTATTTTAATATAGTCAGTCGTGAACTGAGGTGGGCCAGTCTAAGGCTTAAAACTCCAGGGCTGAAAAGGAGTCCCACTCCAGCCCTGTACACAGGCAATCCAGAGTAGTAGAAAATAAGCAGGCAGATGATCAGATGGCAGGCAGCAGACTGGGATAAACAGACACACAAGGCGAGGGTCCAAACACAGCAACGCAAGACAAAGGAAACGTGTTGTAATGTCACAAATGCAGTAAACAAGACTCAGCCAATAGTGTGTGTGTCTTTGACAATCCTGTGTGTATGCAGTCAGTCAGGATCAGGAACAGCTGTGTGTGTGTAGTGCATGACTGGAACCTGTAGTCCATGAAAAGGCAGATTTGAAGTCTGTTAGCAATCAGTTTACAGCTGAAGTCAAAATTATTAAACACCCACCCACCCCTTTAACATTTTTTTTTTTTATTATTATTTCCCAAATGATGTTGAACAGATTCATGTTCACAGTGTGTCTGATAATATTTTTTCTTCTGGAGAAAGTCTTATTTGTGTTATTTCAGCTAGAATAAAAGCAGTTTTAAATTTTTTTTAACACCATTTTAAGGTCAATATTATTAGCCTCGTTATGCTATATTTTGTTTTCAATAGTCTACAGAACAAACCATCGTTATACAATAACTTGCCTAATTACCCTAACCTGCCTAGTTACCCTAATTAACCTAGTTAAGTCTTTAAATGTCACTGTAAGCTGTATAGAAGTGTCTTGAAGAATATCTAGTCTAATATTATTTACTGTCATCATGACAAAGAGAAAATAAATCAGTGATTAGAGATGAGTTATTAACACTATTATGATTAGAGATGTGTTGGAGAAATCTGCTCTCTGATAAACAGAAATTGGGGGAAGAAAATTAACAGGGGGGATAATAATTCAGGGGGGCTAATAATTCTGACTTCAACTGTATATACCAGCTATCTGCTGAGGCTGGATCACTGGTGACCGTGACAGTATGAGTGTGTGTGTGAGAATGAGAGTGTATGGGTGTTTCCCAGTGTTGGGCTGCAGCAGGAAGGGCATCGCTGTGTAAAACCTATGCTGGAATAGTTGGTGGTTCATTCCGCTGTGGCGACCCTTGATAAATAAAGGGACTAAGCCAAAAAGAAAATGAATGAATGAATGATCTACTAAAACAATAATAATACATTAAAATAAAAAAATGACAACATAATAATATATATATAATAGCAAAAATACTACAACTAATAATAATTCTCTTATAAACTGTAAGTTTAAGAGTCAACATTTCCTTTTTTTAATCTATCTTCATTTTGTCAGCGTGTGTGTCTGTGAGACGTTCAGCTCGGGTGGAGAGAAACAGACACGTCTCTATTCTGCAGACTTCACTTATCTGCAGACCTCTTCCTCGCTGCTCGTATCTGTATTTCATCTGTATTTATATAAGCAGGGGGATTAGTGTGGTATGTTTGAATTCATGAGAATGTTCACACTGTTGGCTCTGATGTAAATAAACACACACAAACGAGTCCGTCCTCATCATCTGATATAAGCACACAGCTGACAAACTATTATCAGTTATTACAGCTCATCGGTTAATCAGAAATGTTGAGTTCATATGGAGAGTTGTGACATCTGAGCAAACACTTTCAGTTTCAGTGAGCTATAACTATATTTTAACCTGTACTAAAATCCAATAATACTGATTAATATTATTGATGTAATTGTTAAACTAAACTCCTCAGAGTGAAAGCAATGTGATTTTCTTCTAAAAATAAAGTAATTTATAGTAAATAATATAATAGTTTGCTGTAGTATTATACTGTAAATATCAGTGTCTACAACTGCATACTGTAGTATTAACTATAGTAAATGGATAAACTGTAACAAATACTGTAGTATAATTGAGTTCTTACTACAGTAAACTGGTGTATTGTAGTATGTTATACCATATAGTTGTAGAATTACTATAGTTGTTGTGTTACCATAGCAACTGTAGAATCACCACAACAGATCAATTACTATAGTTGTTGTGTTACCATAGCAACTGTAGAATCACCACAACAGATCAATTACTGTAGTTGTTGTGTTACCATAGCAACTGTAGAATCACTATAACAGATTAATTACTATAGTTGTTGTGTTACCATAGCAACAGTAGAATCACCACAACAGATCAATTACTATAGTTGTTGTGTTACCATAGCAACTGTAGAATCACCACAGCAGATCAATTATTATAGTTGTTGTGTTACCATAGCAACTGTAGAATCACCACAGCAGATCAATTACTAAGTTGTTGTGTTACCATAGCGACTGTAGAATCACTACAACAGATCAATTACTATGTATATTCTGTTACCATAGCAACTGTAGAATCATCACAACAAATCAATCACTGTAGTTGTTGTGTTACCATAGCAACAGTTGAATCACCACAGCAGATCAATTGCTATAGTCGTTCACCAATCACCAAATCAGATCACTTCAAGTGCTTCACTATAAAATGGTTTAAAAACACTACAGTATTCACCATAGTAGTTACTGTAGTATGCTTGATGTGGGAAGCGCTACAGAATGAATGTGGTTTGTTTTATTATTATTATTATTTATATCATTTAGTTTATGATGTTCTTGACTGTGATCCTGCATAAACAGGCAGGTTTGAGCTCAGTGTGGGGAACTGATGATCTCTGCTTCTCTCTGTAGATCTGAATATTTCAGGCTCTCGCTGCTCTTCCACACACTCAGCGATTTACTGTGTGTTTCTGTCAGATTCGCTCTGCTGACGCGCTTCATCTGAGACTCAAGGTCAAACACTACATCTGAGGCTGTGGGCGGGGCTTCCTGACTGCCTGACCAATCACAGGTGGAAGGTACATAACTATCCCTTAATAACAGTTTGTTTGTTTATTACTTAAAATTGTATTCGATAAACATGTTTACAAGAATGCATGAGCTTCACATGTCAAAATCACATCTGAAATAATTCATGGGCCACTTGAATATTATTTACTGTATTTGAGTAAAAATAGCTGGCCTAATAATATTTCTTCCAGATTTCTATTAACAATATGTTCATTTAAAGCTTCTTTTTTTTCCTAGAAAATTGCTCAAAATAACAAATGAATTTAAGTTAATTGAACTAAAATATGATTAATAATATGTGCAATTTAATTGTAATCATTTTTTAAATAACTTTTACCCTACATTCCAACAAAACGTCTGGGTTATTTCAACCCAATTTGGGGTAAAGTATGGACAAAAGCTACTGCTGGGTTTATAAAAGTTTTCTTAAGTAAATATGAATGCTATAGTTTAGTGTACAAAAGTATATAAACATTTTATTTGTTATTTTGGAAAGTTTAGAAGAAATGTCTTTTGTATTTGCAGCTTTATATATAATTAATGACATCTACAAAATTACATACAGCTAAAATACTTAAATTAATATATGAATTATTCATCTTGGAGTTTAACATTAACTATTTAACTACTTGTCCTGTTTTTCTTTAGTCGTTTTTATTTGTTTTTCTTTTAATGATATAAACATATCATATATCTATTTGGACAAAATTGCTAATTGTAGTTACTTTAGTAAGTATAAAAAAAAAATATATATATATATATATACATATATATATATATGAGAAATAATGTTTGTTATATTTGTTTAATAGTCTTTTTTTAATGGTCATGTCTATTTTCATCCACTTTTCCGGGGCCGGGTCGCGGGGGCAGCAGTCTTAGGAGAGAACTCCAGACTTTCCTCTCCTCAGACACTTCCTCTAGCTCCTCCGGGGGGATCCCGAGGCGTTCCCAGGCCAGAAAACGTAGTCTCTCCAGCGTGTCCTAGGTCTTCCCCGAGGCCTTTCTCCTGGTGGGACATGTCTGGAACACCTCCCTAGGTAGGCATCCAGGAGACAAATGAAACAGATGCCAGAGCCACCTCAGCTGACTCCTCTCAATGTGGAGGAGCAGCAGCTCTACTTCGAGCTCCTCCCGTGTGTCAGAGCTCCTCACCCTGCCTATAAGAGTGCGCTCTGCCACCCTGCGAAGGAAGCTCATTTCGGACAGTTGTATCCGAGATCTTGTTTTTTCAGTCAGACCCAAAGCTCATGATCATAGGTGAGAGTAGGAACGTAGATTGACCGGTAAATCAAGAGCTTTGCCTTTCGGCTCAGCTCCTTCTTTATCACACCGGACCGGTACATAAACCGCATTACTGCTGCCGCTGCACCAATCCGCCTGTCAATCTCTCGCTCCATCCTCCCCTCACTCATGAACAAAACCCCAAGACACTTGATCTCCTCCACCTGGGGTAAGGACTTTCCTCCAACCTGGAGATGGCAAACCACCTTTTCCCGGTGGAGCACCATGGCCTCGGACTTGGAGGTGCTGATTCTCATCCCAGCTGCATCACACTCAGCAGCAAACCACCCCAGTGCATGCTGAAGGTCCATGTTCGATGAAGAGCATCAGAACAACAGAACAACGTCGTCTGCGAATAGCAGAGATGAAATCCTGTGGTCCTCGAACAGGACCCCCTCCAGCCCAAGCCTGCACTTTGAAATTCTGTCCATAAAAATTATGAAGAAAATTGGTGACAAAGAGCAGCCCTGCCGGAGCCCAACATGCACTGGAAACAAGTCTGACTTATTCCGGCAATGTGAACCAGACTCCTGCTCTGTTCACACAGGGACGAGACAACCCTTAACAGAGCGCCTCTGACTCCATACTCCAAGAGCACCCTCCACAGAATGCCATGAGGGACACGGTCGAATGCCTTCTCCAAGTCCACAAAACACATGTGGACTGGCTGGGCATACTCCCATGAACGGTCGAGCACCCTGGTGAGGGTATAGAGCTGGTCCAGTGTGCCGCGGCCCGGAAAACCGCATTGTTCCTCCTGGATCCTAGGTTCAACCATCGGCTGGATCCTCCTCTGCAGTAC
>NC_079455.1:46010056-46062556 GCF_903798145.1 Danio aesculapii | reverse complement strand
TACTAGCATGATTCTAGCATGAATTAGCATGTTACTAGCATGATTCTAGCATGAATTAGCATGTTATTAGCATGATTCTAGCATGAATTAGCATGTTACTAGCATGATTCTAGCATGAATTAGCATGTTACTAGCATGATTCTAGCATGAATTAGCATGTTACTAGCATGATTCTAGCATGAATTAGCATGTTATTAGCATGATTCTAGCATGAATTAGCATGTTACTAGCATGTTTCTAGCATAAATTAGCATGTTACTAGCATGATTCTAGCATGTTACTAGCATGTTTCTAGCATGAGTTAGCATGTTACTAGCATGTTTCTAGCATGACTTAGCATGTTGTTAGCATGATTCTAGCATGAATTAGCATGTTTCTAGCATGAATTAGCATGTAACTAGCATGATTCTAGCATTAATTAGCATGTAACTAGCATGTTACTAGCATGATTCTAGCATGAATCAGCTTGTTTCTAGCATGAATTAGCATGTTGTTAGCATGATTCTAGCATGAATTAGCATGTTACTAGCATGACTAACATGTCACTATCGTGTTGCTAGCACCTTTCTAGCAAGATTAGCATGTCAGTAGGATGTTAAAACTGTTAGCGTGTGTTAGAATAGCTAGTCACAGTCTCTGGGACAGTTGCTAGGGTGCTGAAATTGGTTGCTAGGGAGTGGCTAGTAAGTTTAAAGGTAATCAGTGATTGGCTGCTGGCTAGACTGAGTTGAATGAGGCCAGACTCTAGTCTGTAGGACAGTCTGATGCAGAGTTATGAGCTCACAAAGGTTGATCCAATGTTAAGTAAATGGGAGTCTTTTACAATGGAAGTCTATGGGACAGTTGCTAGGGTGCTGTAAGAGGTTGCTAGGGAGTGGCTAGTAAGTTAAAAAGTCATCAGTTATTGGCTGCTGGCTAGACTGAGTTAAATGAGTCCAGTTAGAAGTCTGTAGGACAGTCTGATGCAGAGTTATGAGCTCACAAAGTTTGACCCAATGTTAAGTCAATGGGACTTTTGGGATTTTTCTGGGTCGTTTTTCGGAAAACCCAAGGTCGGATCAGTTAGAAAAGATATAGCAACCCGAGTCAGACCAGTTTGAAGGTTTGACGAAAGTTTGAAGTATGTAGCTTGAAAGGCCTAGGAGGAGATACACTTAGAAATTAGTCTCAGAAGAAGAAGAAGAAGAAGAACTAGATATTAAAGTTTGAGGACAAACTTTATGGTGGCTTGAAAAGCCGAGTCTGAATTAGCATGTTACTAGCATGAATTAGCAAGTAACTAGCATGATTCTAACATAAATTAGCATGTAACTAGCATGATTCTAGCATGAATTAGCATGTTACTAGCATGTTTCTAGCATGAATTAGCATGATTCTAGCATGAATTAGCATGTTACTAGCATGTTTCTAGCATGAATTAGCATGTTACTAGCATGATTCTAGCATGAATTAGCATGTTACTAGCATGAATTAGCATGTTATTAGCATGATTCTAGCATGAATTAGCATGTTTCTAGCATGAATTAGCATGTCATTAGCATGATTCTAGCATGAATTAGCATGTTACTAGCATTATTCTAGCATGAATTAGCATGTTACTAGCATGATTCTAGCATGAATTAGCATGTTTCTAGCACAAATTAGCATGTTACTAGCATGTTTCTAGCATGATTTAGCATGTTATTAGCATGATTCTAGCATGAATTAGCATGTTTCTAGCATGAATTAGCATGTTATTAGCATGATTCTAGCATGAATTAGCATGTTTCTAGCATGAATTAGCATGTTACTAGCATGATTCTAGCATGAATTAGCATGTTATTAGCATGATTCTAGCATGAATTAGCATGTTACTAGCATGATTCTAGCATGAATTAGCATGTTACTAGCATGATTCTAGCATGAATTAGCATGTTACTAGCATGATTCTAGCATGGATTAGCATGTAACTAGCATGATTCTAGCATGATTTAGCATGTTATTAGCATGATTCTAGCATGAATTAGCATGTTTCTAGCATGAATTAGCATGTTATTAGCATGATTCTAGCATGAATTAGCATGTTTCTAGCATGAATTAGCATGTTACTAGCATGATTCTAGCATGAATTAGCATGTTACTAGCATGATTCTAGCATGAATTAGCATGTTATTAGCATGATTCTAGCATGAATTAGCATGTTTCTAGCATGAATTAACATGTTATTAGCATGATTCTAGCATGAATTAGCATGTTACTAGCATGGTTCTAGCATGAATTAGCATGTTACTAGCATGTTTCTAGCATGAATTAGCATGTTACTAGCATGATTCTAGCATGAATTAGCATGTTACTAGCATGATTCTAGCATGAATTAGCATTTTACTAGCATGATTCTAGCATGAATTAGCATGTTACTAGCATGATTCTAGCATGGATTAGCATGTTACTAGCATGTTTCTAGCATGAATTAGCATGTTACTAGCATGTTTCTAGCATGAATTAGCATGTTACTAGCATGATTCTAGCATGAATTAGCATGTTACTAGCATGTTTCTAGCATGAATTAGCATGTTACTAGCATGATTCTAGCATGAATTAGCATGTTATTAGCATGATTCTAGCATGAATTAGCATGTTACTAGCATGATTCTAGCATGTTACTAGCATGAATTAGCATGTCATTAGCATGTTTCTAGCATGAATTAGCATGTTGTTAGCATGATTCTAGCATGAATTAGCATGTTTCTAGCATGAATTAGCATGTAACTAGCATGATTCTAGCATTAATTAGCATGTAACTAGCATGTTACTAGCATGATTCTAGCATGAGTCAGCTTGTTTCTAGCATGAATTAGCATGTTGTTAGCATGATTCTAGCATGAATTAGCATGTTACTAGCATGACTAGCATGTCACTATCGTGTTGATAGCACCTTTCTAGCAAGATTAGCATGTCAGTAGGATGTTAAAACTGTTAGCGTGTTTTAGAATAGCTAGTCACAGTCTCTGGGACAGTTGCTAGGGTGCTGAAATTGGTTGCTAGGGAGTGGCTAGTAAGTTTAAAGGTAATCAGTGATTGGCTGCTGGCTAGACTGAGTTGAATGAGGCCGGACTCTAGTCTGTAGGACAGTCTGATGAAGAGTTATGAGCTCACAGAGGTTGATCCATTGTTAAGTCAATGGGAGTCTTTTACAATGGAAGTCTATGGGACAGTTGCTAGGGTGCTGTAAGTGGTTGCTAGGGAGTGGCTAGTAAGTTAAAAAGTCATCAGTTATTGGCTGCTGGCTAGACTGAGTTAAATGAGTCCAGTTAGAAGTCTGTAGGACAGTCTGATGCAGAGTTATAAGCTCACAAAGTTTGACCCAATGTTAAGTCAATGGGACTTTTGGGTTTTTTCTGGGTCGTTTTTTCGGAAAACCTAAGGTCGGATCAGTTAGAAAAGATATAGCAACCCGAGTCAGACCAGTTTGAAGGTTTGACGAAAGTTTGAAGTATGTAGCTTGAAAGGCCTAGGAGGAGATACACTTAGAAATTAGTCTCAGAAGAATAAGAAGAAGAAGAAGAAGAAGAAGAAGAAGAAGAATAATAACTAGATTATTAAAGTTTGAGGACAAACTTTGAGGCTGGCTTGACAAAGCCTTGGTAATAGTTTATTTAGTTTAAACAGTTTTAAAATGTATATATTTAAAATAGATAGATTGATTCTAGCATGATATAGCATGATACTAGCATGATTCTAGCAAGTTACTAGCATGATTCTAGCAAGAACTAGCATGTTAATAGCATGTTTCTATCATGAACTAGCATGATTTAGCATGTTATTAGCATGATTCTAGCACGAATTTGCATGTTACTAGCATTATTCTAGCACAAATTAGCATGTTACTAGCATGATTCTAGCACGAATTAACATGTTATTAGCATCATTCTAGCATGAATTAGCATGTTATTAGTATGATTCTAGCATGAAGTAGCATGTTACTAGCATGAATCTAGCATGAACTAGCATGTAACTAGCATGATTCAAGCATGAATTAGCAAAGTACTAACATAATTTTAGCATGAATTATCATGTTATTAGCATGATTCTAGCATGAATTAGCATGTTACTAGCATGACTCTAGCATGAATTTGCATGTTATTAGCATAATACTAGCATGAATTAGCATGATTCTAGCATGATCCTAGCATGAATTAGCATGTTACCAGCATGATTCTAGCACGAATTAGCATGTTACTAGCATGATTCTAGCACAAATTAGCATGTTACTAGCATTATTCTAGCATGAATTAGCATAATACTAGCATGATTCTAGCATTAATTAGCATGTTACTAGCATGATTCTAGCATGAATTAGCATGTTACTAGCATGATTCTAGCATGAATTAGCATGTTACTAGCATGATTCTAGCATGAATTAGCATGTTACTAGCATGATTCTAGCATGAATTAGCATGTTACTAGCATGATTCTAGCAAGAATTAGCATGTTATTAGCATGATTCTAGCATGAATTAACATGTTATTAACATCATTCTAGCATGAATTAGAATGTTACTAGCGTGATTCTAGCATGATTGAGCATGTTACTAGCATAATTCTAGCATGAATTAGCATGTTACTAGCATGATTCTACCATGAATTAGCATGTTACTAGCATGATTCTAGCATGAATTAGAATGTTACTAGCATGAATTAACATGTTACTAGCATGATTCTAGCATGAATTAGCATGTTACTAGCATGATTCTAGCATGAATTAACATGTTACTAGCATGATTCTAGCATGAATTAGCATCGTTCTAGCTCGAGTTAGCATGTAACCAGCATGATTCTAGCATGAATTAGCATGTTACTAGCATGATTCTAGCATGAATTAGCATGTTTCTAGCATGAATTAGCATGTTATTAGCATGATTCTAGCATGAATTAGCATGTTTCTAGCATGAATTAGCATGTTACTAGCATGATTCTAGCATGAATTAGCATGTTACTAGCATGATTCTAGCATGAATTAGCATGTTATTAGCATGATTCTAGCATGAATTAGCATGTTTCTAGCATGAATTAACATGTTATTAGCATGATTCTAGCATGAATTAGCATGTTACTAGCATGGTTCTAGCATGAATTAGCATGTTACTAGCATGTTTCTAGCATGAATTAGCATGTTACTAGCATGATTCTAGCATGAATTAGCATGTTACTAGCATGATTCTAGCATGAATTAGCATTTTACTAGCATGATTCTAGCATGAATTAGCATGTTACTAGCATGATTCTAGCATGGATTAGCATGTTACTAGCATGTTTCTAGCATGAATTAGCATGTTACTAGCATGTTTCTAGCATGAATTAGCATGTTACTAGCATGATTCTAGCATGAATTAGCATGTTACTAGCATGTTTCTAGCATGAATTAGCATGTTACTAGCATGATTCTAGCATGAATTAGCATGTTATTAGCATGATTCTAGCATGAATTAGCATGTTACTAGCATGATTCTAGCATGTTACTAGCATGAATTAGCATGTCATTAGCATGTTTCTAGCATGAATTAGCATGTTGTTAGCATGATTCTAGCATGAATTAGCATGTTTCTAGCATGAATTAGCATGTAACTAGCATGATTCTAGCATTAATTAGCATGTAACTAGCATGTTACTAGCATGATTCTAGCATGAGTCAGCTTGTTTCTAGCATGAATTAGCATGTTGTTAGCATGATTCTAGCATGAATTAGCATGTTACTAGCATGACTAGCATGTCACTATCGTGTTGATAGCACCTTTCTAGCAAGATTAGCATGTCAGTAGGATGTTAAAACTGTTAGCGTGTTTTAGAATAGCTAGTCACAGTCTCTGGGACAGTTGCTAGGGTGCTGAAATTGGTTGCTAGGGAGTGGCTAGTAAGTTTAAAGGTAATCAGTGATTGGCTGCTGGCTAGACTGAGTTGAATGAGGCCAGACTCTAGTCTGTAGGACAGTCTGATGCAGAGTTATGAGCTCACAAAGGTTGATCCATTGTTAAGTCAATGGGAGTCTTTTACAATGGAAGTCTATGGGACAGTTGCTAGGGTGCTGTAAGTGGTTGCTAGGGAGTGGCTAGTAAGTTAAAAAGTCATCAGTTATTGGCTGCTGGCTAGACTGAGTTAAATGAGTCCAGTTAGAAGTCTGTAGGACAGTCTGATGCAGAGTTATGAGCTCACAAAGTTTGACCCAATGTTAAGTCAATGGGACTTTTGGGTTTTTTCTGGGTCGTTTTTCGGAAAACCTAAGGTCGGATCAGTTAGAAAAGATATAGCAACCCGAGTCAGACCAGTTTGAAGGTTTGACGAAAGTTTGAAGTATGTAGCTTGAAAGGCCTAGGAGGAGATACACTTAGAAATTAGTCTCAGAAGAATAAGAAGAAGAAGAAGAAGAAGAATAATAACTAGATTATTAAAGTTTGAGGACAAACTTTGAGGCTGGCTTGACAAAGCCTTGGTAATAGTTTATTTAGTTTAAACAGTTTTAAAATGTATATATTTAAAATAGATAGATTGATTCTAGCATGATATAGCATGATACTAGCATGATTCTAGCAAGTTACTAGCATGATTCTAGCAAGAACTAGCATGTTAATAGCATGTTTCTATCATGAACTAGCATGATTTAGCATGTTATTAGCATGATTCTAGCACGAATTTGCATGTTACTAGCATTATTCTAGCACAAATTAGCATGTTACTAGCATGATTCTAGCACGAATTAACATGTTATTAGCATCATTCTAGCATGAATTAGCATGTTATTAGTATGATTCTAGCATGAAGTAGCATGTTACTAGCATGAATCTAGCATGAACTAGCATGTAACTAGCATGATTCAAGCATGAATTAGCAAAGTACTAACATAATTTTAGCATGAATTATCATGTTATTAGCATGATTCTAGCATGAATTAGCATGTTACTAGCATGACTCTAGCATGAATTTGCATGTTATTAGCATAATACTAGCATGAATTAGCATGATTCTAGCATGATCCTAGCATGAATTAGCATGTTACCAGCATGATTCTAGCACGAATTAGCATGTTACTAGCATGATTCTAGCACAAATTAGCATGTTACTAGCATTATTCTAGCATGAATTAGCATAATACTAGCATGATTCTAGCATTAATTAGCATGTTACTAGCATGATTCTAGCATGAATTAGCATGTTACTAGCATGATTCTAGCATGAATTAGCATGTTACTAGCATGATTCTAGCATGAATTAGCATGTTACTAGCATGATTCTAGCATGAATTAGCATGTTACTAGCATGATTCTAGCAAGAATTAGCATGTTATTAGCATGATTCTAGCATGAATTAACATGTTATTAACATCATTCTAGCATGAATTAGAATGTTACTAGCGTGATTCTAGCATGATTGAGCATGTTACTAGCATAATTCTAGCATGAATTAGCATGTTACTAGCATGATTCTACCATGAATTAGCATGTTACTAGCATGATTCTAGCATGAATTAGAATGTTACTAGCATGAATTAACATGTTACTAGCATGATTCTAGCATGAATTAGCATGTTACTAGCATGATTCTAGCATGAATTAACATGTTACTAGCATGATTCTAGCATGAATTAGCATCGTTCTAGCTCGAGTTAGCATGTAACCAGCATGATTCTAGCATGAATTAGCATGTTACTAGCATGATTCTAGCATGAATTAGCATGTTACTAGTATGTTTCTAGCATAAATTAGCATGTTACTAGCATGATTCTAGCATGAATTAGCATGTTACTAGCATGATTCTAGCATGAATTAGCATGTTTCTAGCATGAATTAGCATGTCATTAGCATGATTCTAGCATGAATTAGCATGTTACTAGCATTATTCTAGCATGAATTAGCATGTTACTAGCATGATTCTAGCATGAATTAGCATGTTTCTAGCACAAATTAGCATGTTACTAGCATGTTTCTAGCATGATTTAGCATGTTATTAGCATGATTCTAGCATGAATTAGCATGTTTCTAGCATGAATTAGCATGTTATTAGCATGATTCTAGCATGAATTAGCATGTTTCTAGCATGAATTAGCATGTTACTAGCATGATTCTAACATGAATTAGCATGTTACTAGCATGATTCTAGCATGAATTAGCATGTTATTAGCATGATTCTAGCATGAATTAGCATGTTACTAGCATGATTCTAGCATGAATTAGCATGTTACTAGCATGATTCTAGCATGAATTAGCATGTTACTAGCATGATTCTAGCATGGATTAGCATGTAACTAGCATGATTCTAGCATGATTTAGCATGTTATTAGCATGATTCTAGCATGAATTAGCATGTTTCTAGCATGAATTAGCATGTTATTAGCATGATTCTAGCATGAATTAGCATGTTTCTAGCATGAATTAGCATGTTACTAGCATGATTCTAGCATGAATTAGCATGTTACTAGCATGATTCTAGCATGAATTAGCATGTTATTAGCATGATTCTAGCATGAATTAGCATGTTTCTAGCATGAATTAACATGTTATTAGCATGATTCTAGCATGAATTAGCATGTTACTAGCATGATTCTAGCATGAATTAGCATGTTACTAGCATGATTCTAGCATGAATTAGCATGTTACTAGCATGATTCTAGCATGGATTAGCATGTAACTAGCATGATTCTAGCATGATTTAGCATGTTATTAGCATGATTCTAGCATGAATTAGCATGTTTCTAGCATGAATTAGCATGTTATTAGCATGATTCTAGCATGAATTAGCATGTTTCTAGCATGAATTAGCATGTTACTAGCATGATTCTAGCATGAATTAGCATGTTACTAGCATGGTTCTAGCATGAATTAGCATGTTACTAGCATGTTTCTAGCATGAATTAGCATGTTACTAGCATGATTCTAGCATGAATTAGCATGTTACTAGCATGATTCTAGCATGAATTAGCATTTTACTAGCATGATTCTAGCATGAATTAGCATGTTACTAGCATGATTCTAGCATGTTACTAGCATGAATTAGCATGTCATTAGCATGTTTCTAGCATGAATTAGCATGTTACTAGCATGTTTCTAGCATGAATTAGCATGTTACTAGCATGATTCTAGCATGAATTAGCATGTTACTAGCATGTTTCTAGCATGAATTAGCATGTTACTAGCATGATTCTAGCATGAATTAGCATGTTATTAGCATGATTCTAGCATGAATTAGCATGTTACTAGCATGATTCTAGCATGTTACTAGCATGAATTAGCATGTCATTAGCATGTTTCTAGCATGAATTAGCATGTTGTTAGCATGATTCTAGCATGAATTAGCATGTTTCTAGCATGAATTAGCATGTAACTAGCATGATTCTAGCATTAATTAGCATGTAACTAGCATGTTACTAGCATGATTCTAGCATGAGTCAGCTTGTTTCTAGCATGAATTAGCATGTTGTTAGCATGATTCTAGCATGAATTAGCATGTTACTAGCATGACTAGCATGTCACTATCGTGTTGCTAGCACCTTTCTAGCAAGATTAGCATGTCAGTAGGATGTTAAAACTGTTAGCGTGTTTTAGAATAGCTAGTCACAGTCTCTGGGACAGTTGCTAGGGTGCTGAAATTGGTTGCTAGGGAGTGGCTAGTAAGTTTAAAGGTAATCAGTGATTGGCTGCTGGCTAGACTGAGTTGAATGAGGCCAGACTCTAGTCTGTAGGACAGTCTGATGCAGAGTTATGAGCTCACAAAGGTTGATCCATTGTTAAGTCAATGGGAGTCTTTTACAATGGAAGTCTATGGGACAGTTGCTAGGGTGCTGTAAGTGGTTGCTAGGGAGTGGCTAGTAAGTTAAAAAGTCATCAGTTATTGGCTGCTGGCTAGACTGAGTTAAATGAGTCCAGTTAGAAGTCTGTAGGACAGTCTGATGCAGAGTTATAAGCTCACAAAGTTTGACCCAATGTTAAGTCAATGGGACTTTTGGGTTTTTTCTGGGTCGTTTTTCGGAAAACCTAAGGTCGGATCAGTTAGAAAAGATATAGCAACCCGAGTCAGACCAGTTTGAAGGTTTGACGAAAGTTTGAAGTATGTAGCTTGAAAGGCCTAGGAGGAGATACACTTAGAAATTAGTCTCAGAAGAATAAGAAGAAGAAGAAGAAGAAGAAGAAGAATAATAACTAGATTATTAAAGTTTGAGGACAAACTTTGAGGCTGGCTTGACAAAGCCTTGGTAATAGTTTATTTAGTTTAAACAGTTTTAAAATGTATATATTTAAAATAGATAGATTGATTCTAGCATGATATAGCATGATACTAGCATGATTCTAGCAAGTTACTAGCATGATTCTAGCAAGAACTAGCATGTTAATAGCATGTTTCTATCATGAACTAGCATGATTTAGCATGTTATTAGCATGATTCTAGCACGAATTTGCATGTTACTAGCATTATTCTAGCACAAATTAGCATGTTACTAGCATGATTCTAGCACGAATTAACATGTTATTAGCATCATTCTAGCATGAATTAGCATGTTATTAGTATGATTCTAGCATGAAGTAGCATGTTACTAGCATGAATCTAGCATGAACTAGCATGTAACTAGCATGATTCAAGCATGAATTAGCAAAGTACTAACATAATTTTAGCATGAATTATCATGTTATTAGCATGATTCTAGCATGAATTAGCATGTTACTAGCATGACTCTAGCATGAATTTGCATGTTATTAGCATAATACTAGCATGAATTAGCATGATTCTAGCATGATCCTAGCATGAATTAGCATGTTACCAGCATGATTCTAGCACGAATTAGCATGTTACTAGCATGATTCTAGCACAAATTAGCATGTTACTAGCATTATTCTAGCATGAATTAGCATAATACTAGCATGATTCTAGCATTAATTAGCATGTTACTAGCATGATTCTAGCATGAATTAGCATGTTACTAGCATGATTCTAGCATGAATTAGCATGTTACTAGCATGATTCTAGCATGAATTAGCATGTTACTAGCATGATTCTAGCAAGAATTAGCATGTTATTAGCATGATTCTAGCATGAATTAACATGTTATTAACATCATTCTAGCATGAATTAGAATGTTACTAGCGTGATTCTAGCATGATTGAGCATGTTACTAGCATAATTCTAGCATGAATTAGCATGTTACTAGCATGATTCTACCATGAATTAGCATGTTACTAGCATGATTCTAGCATGAATTAGAATGTTACTAGCATGAATTAACATGTTACTAGCATGATTCTAGCATGAATTAGCATGTTACTAGCATGATTCTAGCATGAATTAACATGTTACTAGCATGATTCTAGCATGAATTAGCATCGTTCTAGCTCGAGTTAGCATGTAACCAGCATGATTCTAGCATGAATTAGCATGTTACTAGCATGATTTTAGCATGAATTTGCATGTTACTAGCATGATTCTAGCATGAATTACCATGTTACTAGCATGATTCTAGCATAAATTAGCATCATTTTAGCATGAATTAGCATGTTACTAGCATGATTCTAGCATGAATTAGCATGTTACTAGCATGATTCTGGGATGAATTAGCATGTTACTAGCATGATTCTAGCGTGAATTAGCATGTTACTAGCATGATTCTAGCATGAATTAGCATGTTACTAGCATGTTTCTAGCATGAATTAGCATGTTACTAGCATGATTCTAGCATGAATTAGCATCATTCTAGCACGAATTAGCATGTAACTAGCATGATTCTAGCATGAATTAGCATGTTACTAGCATGATTCTAGCATGAATTAGCAT
The DNA here is from genome assembly GCF_903798145.1 of Danio aesculapii. Classification (NCBI taxonomy): domain Eukaryota; kingdom Metazoa; phylum Chordata; class Actinopteri; order Cypriniformes; family Danionidae; genus Danio; species Danio aesculapii. Next base: position 46,050,767 of record NC_079455.1, on the reverse strand, counting down.
GTTACTAGCATGATTCTAGCATGAATTAGCATGTTACTAGCATGATTCTAGCATGAATTAGCATGTTACTAGCATGATTCTAGCATGAATTAGCATCGTTCTAGCACAAATTAGCATGTTATTAGCATGTTACTAGCATGATTCTAGCATGAATTAGCATGTTACTAGCATGATTCTAGCATGAATTAGCATGTTACTAGCATGATTCTAGCATGAATTAGCATGTTACTAGCATGACTAGCATGAATTACTATGTTACTAGCATGATTCTAGCATTAATTAGCATCGTTTTAGCATGAAATAGCATGTTACTAGCATGATTCTAGCATGAATTAGCATGATTCTAGCATGATTCTAGCATGAATTAGCATGTTACTAGCATGATTCTAGCATGAATTAGCATCGTTCTAGCATGAATTAGCATGTTATTAGCATGTTACTAGCATGATTCTAGCATGAATTAGCATGTTACTAGCATGATTCTAGCATGAATTAGCATGTTACTAGCATGATTCTAGCATGAATTAGCATGTTACTAGCATGACTCTAGCATGAATTAGCATGTTACTAGCATGATTCTAGCATTAATTAGCATCGTTTTAGCATGAAATAGCATGTTACTAGCATGATTCTAGCATGAATTAGCATGATTCTAGCATGATTCTAGCATGAATTAGCATGTTACTAGCATGATTCTAGCATGAATTAGCATCGTTCTAGCATGAATTAGCATGTTATTAGCATGTTACTAGCATGATTCTAGCATGAATTAGCATGTTACTAGCATGATTCTAGCATGAATTAGCATGTTACTAGCATGATTCTAGCATGAATTAGCATGTTACTAGCATGACTCTAGCATGAATTAGCATGTTACTAGCATGATTCTAGCATTAATTAGCATCGTTTTAGCATGAAATAGCATGTTACTAGCATGATTCTAGCATGAATTAGCATGATTCTAGCATGATTCTAGCATGAATTAGCATGTTACTAGCATGATTCTAGCATGAATTAGCATCGTTCTAGCATGAATTAGCATGTTATTAGCATGTTACTAGCATGATTCTAGCATGAATTAGCATGTTACTAGCATGATTCTAGCATGAATTAGCATGTTAGTAGCATGATTCTAGCATGAATTAGCATGTTACTAGCATGACTCTAGCATGAATTAGCATGTTCTTAGATAGATAGATAGATAGATAGATAGATAGATAGATAGATAGATAGATAGATAGATAGATAGATAGATAGATAGATTGATAGATTGATTGATTGATAGATAGATAGATAGATAGATAGATAGATAGATAGATAGATAGATAGATAGATAGATAGATAGATAGATAGATAGATAAAAACAGTTTAAAGATAGATAGATAGATAGATAGATAGATAGATAGATAGATAGATAGATAGATAGATAGATAGATAGATAGATAGATAGATAGATAAAAACAGTTTAAAGATAGATAGATAGATAGATAGATAGATAGATAGATAGATAGATAGATAGATAGATAGATAGATAGATAGATAGATAGATAGATAGATAAAACAATTTGAAAAAGGATAGATAGATAGATAGATAGATAGATAGATAGATAGATAGATAGATAGATAGATAGATAGATAGATAGATAGATAGATAGATAGATAGATAGATAGATAGATAGATAGATAGATAGATAGATAAAAACTGTTTGAAAAAGGATAGATAGATAGATAGATAGATAGATACATAGATAGATAGATAGATAGATAGATAGATAGATAGATAGATAGATAGATAGATAGATAGATAGATAGATAGATAGATAGATAGATAGATAGATAGATAGATACAAACAGTTTATAGATAGATAGATAGATAGATAGATAGATAGATAGATAGATAGATAGATAGATAGATAGATAGATAGATAGATAGATAGATAGATAGATAGATAGATAGATAAAGCTCACCCATAAGTATGACAGTCTGATGGAAAGCTATGAGGTCACAAAATTTGATCTAATGTCAAGTCAATGACAGTCTTTTGCAATGGAAGTCTATGGGACAGTTGTTGCTAGGGTGCAGTATCTGGTTGTTAGGGTGTGGCTAGAAAGTTAAAAGCTCATCAGTGATTGGCAGTTTGGTAGTCTGAGTTAAATGAGCCCAGTTAGAAGTCAGTGTGACACTCTGATGCAGAGTTATGAGCTCACAAAGTTTGATCCCATGTTAAGTCTATGGGATTTTTCCGGTGGTCCCGGGACGTTTTTCGGAAAACCGAAAGTCGGATCAGTCGGAAAAGATATAGCAATCCGAGTCCGAATAGTTTGGAGGTCTGGTGCGAGTTTGGTGGTCATAGCTCGAAAGCTCTAGGAGGAGATAGAGTTAGAAATTTAGTCTCAGAAGAAGAAGAATAATAAAAAAAAAAATAATAATAAGTTTAAATAGGATAACAGTAGGTTGGCTTTGACAAGCCACCATAATAATAATAAGTTTAAGATAGATAACAATATGCTGGCTTTTCAAGCCACCATAATAACTGGACTTCTAGTTGATGATTGTGTATCAGAAGTGTCTTATATGAAAGGTAAAGGCCTCTAGATTTTGCTTATTTGAGCACAATATAATCTGATCATGTCTTGATGTTGACTGATTTGATTAGGACAGTAAGGTCTGACTCTGCTTAGACTAAAGTCTGCTCACTGAACCTTCAATAATGTCCAGTATAGAATATGTGCTCATGCTGCAGTGGAAACAGAATGAATATTGTGTCTGACTCCATCATGAGCTTGGAGGACTGCATCCATACATCTCTTTGATGTGGAGGCTGAAGTATGAGAAGGAGCGCTATCCTGCTGGAGAATTGTCCCTCTCCTGTGGTTTGTAATGTAATGGGCAGCACAAATGTCTTGATACCTCAGGCTGTTGATGTTGATCATCCACTCTGCAGATCTCTCACACGCCCCCATACTGAATGAACCCCAAACCATGATTTCTCCATCACCAAACTTGACTGATTTCTGTGAGAATCTTGGTCCATGCTGGTTCCAGTAGGTCTTCTGCAGTATTGGTGATGATTGGGATGCAGATCAACAGATGATTCAGCAGAGAAATCCACCTTCTGCCACTTTAACAAATGATCAACTAGAAGTCCAGTTATTATCTGCTGCTCTACAACTGAGATTCTCCACAAGACTTTTGTCTTGTGCGTAGTGTATGCTCACACAAACTTTCACACACATATTTAGACACAAACACAGACAGTGTTGTAAAAAGTGCAAAACCACATAGCCCTGTGTGAAAGGGGGCAAAAAATGTTATAATATATAATTTATATATAATATACGGATAGATAGATAGATAGATGGATGGATGGATGGATGGATGGATGGATGGATGGATGGATGGATGGATGGATGGATGGATGGATGGATAGACGGATAGACAGGTAGACAGATAGACCTTACACTGGCTGCCTGTTAAGTTTCGTATTGAATTTAAAATATTGCTTCTTACATATAAAGCTTTAAATAATCTAGCTCCTGTTTATCTAACCAATCTTCTGTCTCGCTACAATCCAACTCGCTCTTTAAGGTCTCAAAACTCAGGGCTTCTGGTAGTACCTAGAATAGCAAAGTCGAGTAAAGGAGGTCGAGCCTTCTCATTTATAGCTCCTAAACTCTGGAATAGCCTTCCTGATAACGTCCGAGGCTCAGACACACTCTCCCAATTCAACACTAGATTAAAGACCTATCTGTTCAGTAAAGCATACACTTAGTGCACCACTTGGGGGCTTCCACACAGGTTATGCATCTTGCTGATATACACTGTGAACATCAGCTACGCTAATTATTTTCTTTATTCTCCATTTCCACCTGGGGATACTCTTCCCGAGGCCCTCAGACTATGCAGAGTCACTGATTCGATTCCAAGACCAACGACGAGATGATCCCAAGGTTTCCATATCCTGGACCAGGCCGAATCCTGAGCAGCTGCTGTGGTGGTCATGGAAGAGTGGAGAACATGAGACTGATTCCTGTGACGCTCCAGAGACAGACGAGTCTTCGCTGAGGCCAGCTTCCAGCCTCCGCCACTGAGACTGCAGCTCTGCACAAGACGTTTGGCCAGCGGAGAAATTAAAATGGTCGTGCCCAACTGAGCCTGGTTTCTCTCAAGGTTTTTTTTTCTTCACTTCCACCATTAGTGAAGTTTTTTTCCCTCTCCGCTGTTGCCACTGGCTTGCATGGTTCAGGATCTATAGAGCTGCGCATAGATAGATAGATAGATAGATAGATAGATAGATAGATAGATAGATAGATAGATAGATAGATAGATAGATAGATAGATAGATAGATAGATAGATAGATAGATAGATAGATAGATAGATAGATAGATAGATAGATTGATTGATTGATTGATTGATTGATTGATTGATTGGATAGACTGATGGATGGATAGACTGATAGATGGACGGATGGATGGATTGATGGATGGATGGGTAGACGAATGGACGGACGATCGATAGATAGATAGATAGATAGATAGATAGATAGATAGATAGATAGATAGATAGATAGATAGATAGATAGATAAGTTAATAATGTGCTAACTTAATTTTATAAGTTACGCAAGCTGTTTTAGGTCAGTTTAACATAATATAAGTTCAATGGACTCATAAGGTTAATTTGATTTTGCCTAAAAATTTAAGGCAACCAGGATTTTTAGTGTAGTTACGCAAAAATGAATGAATGAAAAACTTAATAAAACAGTAATACTATTTAAGATACTTTTATTATGATTACTATCCCTTCAGGAATTATGATTACTAGTATTTTGAGAATGTAAAGTGCAGATTGTTTGCTGTAAGGGTTTGGTGAGAGCAGAGAATATACAGTCTGTGCAGCACAAACATCTTTACCGATATGGGAAGTCCCCACAAAGACTGCTTTACCCGTGTGTGTGTGTGTGTGTGTGTCTCCGCCTCCTCTGCAGGAGTGTGTATGTGTGTGTGTGTGCGTCGCTGCTTCAGTTCTCCTCAGTTCAGTTTCTCCGCTCGACCTCATCGGTGTGTGTGTTTTTCCTTCGCTGCTCTCCGGTATCCGGGAATCACGGAGCGTGTTTGCGTCCTGCGGGAATCTGCGGTGTGTGTCTGCGTGTGTTTCTGCAGGTAAGCCGAAGCTGGATCTGTGTGTGTTTCTGTCACGCGTGGACAACAAATCATGCGGATCTGCGCAGAATCGGGCTTTATTCTGTTCATATTCAGTGGCGTTCAACGTGTTGGTGACCGATGGGGAGTCATTCATTCATTCATTCATTCATTCATCGGTTTCTTCATTGATGTGAACGCGTGTTTTCTCGGCATCTGCTCGCCCTTTTACTGTAACGCTGCTTTATATTCCTGTCAGGTTTCCTCGACTGTGTGAAACTCATGATCTCTGTGTCGACACACACACACACGTTATGATTATGACATTCAGTTATTGAGATAAAGTTGGTTTTATATTCGCACATTCGTTCATTTTTAACAGCGACATTTTCTGACAGCCTACTTTAAATGCTGGATCTGAATTAGCATGTAAATATGACTTCAGCACAACATTAGCACTGTTAAACTGACTGTGAACAATGTTGTACTCTGATAGTCATTGGCTGCTAATGCTAATATGATTACACAATTTAGAATTAGCAAATAATAGGTCTGATATTATATTAATAATGAGGTGAAAGTCCGATAATTAAGCCAATTTTACCTCCTCGGTCGTTCCTTTAGTGTGTGAACAGGTGTGAATCTGGATTAAATCAGTTTAACTCTGGAATCATAGTTTATATTTGATATTCTTGTTAAAATTGTGTGTTGGTTAACAAACTTTAATACTGTGTATATATATATATATATATATATGTATATGTATATATTTATATATATATATATACATATTAGGGCTGCACGATATTGAAAAAATTTGAGATTGCGATATATTGTTTTTCAGTGATTATATTTTTCACATGATTATAATTTCACATGATGGCTTGAGTAGCTCTATTTGGGGGAAAAGATCATTAATTTATATTGATTGGGGTGATTTTTATAAGGGTGTGAATCGTGTATAAATATAATAAACAAATTGCAAGCAAGAGTAATTACTATAGAGCAAAATAAACCGTGCTTTATAGTTTTCCAGAGAGTCGATCTGTATTCGAGAACAGAAGAGGATTAATGAAATGTCAAATAAACATGTATAGTCTTCATTGGGTTAATAATTAAGTCATTTATTTATTTATTTTTCTGTATAATTAAGTATATTTTTCTTCACTAAAGTTACAAATGCTGTGCTTTACATGCTCTTAAAATGCCTTTAAAACAACTGCTAATGATAAAGTTTCCCTGTAATCCCAACTCAATATTGCATTTCCTGCGATGTGACTGTTGCGGACATTCACATTACAATATCGATGCTGAAACCATATATTGTGCAGCCCTAATGTACACAATATATAGCATGTAGAGATTGTTCATTGGTTAACATAAACTGTTTACAGCATGTCATTGTTGCACTCTAAATAACTCTGTGTTGTTTTTTAACCCAAAGTTGGGTTTAATTTGTACAAATGCAATATTGGGATGAAAAGTGTAATGTAAATTTAATTGAAAAAATAAAATAAAATGACCCAGCCTTGGGTTACAACAACCCAGCATTTTGAGAGTGTATTTAATTAAAGCACAGTTCATTTTTGCGCACTGACTAATATAGCAACTCATGACTTTAATACGATTATTACAGTTAATTGTGTCCAGATCAACTTTTATGTAATACTGTAAAGTGTTAGTACACTCTAAAACAATGCTGGGTTGTTATAACCCAACATTGGGTCAAATATGGACAAACCCAAAGTTTTTTTTTTTTCACCAATTAAATTTAAATTACACTTTTTAACCCAACCGTTTGTCCATATTTGACCCAGCATTGGGTTATAACAACCCAGCATTTTTAAGACAATAGAGTTAAAGCAAACAGAATGACAAAACTTTTTTTATTTGTTTAATATTTATATGCTGTTACACATTTTCATGACGTCTACACTAATATTTTAATTAAACGTGGCCAATTCTGAAAGAGTTCTGAATTTAATAGTAATGTTAAAGCGATAATATCTGTATTTAACAAATTATTCACATTGTGTACTACAATAACAGTTAATAATATTAATAATGATAATAATATTAATATAGTTGAAATCGTTACACTTATTGACGATACTGTTAATTCTAATAAGGTGAATGTCTGATTATAAATCTAACATTACCTCAGTCATTCATTTAGCGTGTAAACAGGTGTGAAACTGGATTAAATCAGTTTAACATGGGAATCACAGTTTATATTTGGTATTCTTGTTCAATTGTGTGTTGGTTAACGAACTTTATTACTGTATATTAATTATACATTATACAGTATAGCATTTTAATATTGTGTGTTGGTTAACAGAAGCTCCTTTTACAGCATGGTGTTGTTGCACGCTAAATAACTCTGTGCTGTTTTTAACCCAAAGTTGCATCAAATTTGTACAAATCAAATTTTATTAATATAAAAGGTGTCATTTTAATTTTACTGAATAAATAAATAAATAAATAAATAAATAAATAAATAAAATAACCGGGCGTTGGGCTATAACAAGCCAGCATTTTTAGAGTGAACTTAATTAAATTTATGATTATGATTATTACAGTTAATTGTGTTCAGATCAACTTTTGTGAAACACTGTAAAGTGTTAGTACACTCTAAAACAATGCTGGGTTGTTATAACCCAGCATTGGGTCAAATATGGAAAAACATTGTTTTTTTTTTTTTATTTAAATTTAAATGACACTTTTTAGGTCAATTGTTGACCCATTATTGGGCTAAAACAACCCAGCATTTTTTAGATTATAGAGTAAAATCAATGACAAAAGCTTTTTATTTGTTTGATATTTTTATGCTGTTACACATTATAATGACGTCTACACTAATATTTTAATTAAACGTGGCCAATTCTGAAAGAGTTCTGAATTTAATAGTAATGTTAAAGCAATAATATCTGTATTTAACAAATTATTCACATTGTGTACTACAATAACCGGTGATAATGATAGTGGGCAACGCAGTGGCACAGTAGGTGGTGTTGTCGCCTCACAGCAAGAAGATCGCTGGTTCGAGCCTCGGCTGGGTTAGTTGACGTTTCTGTGTGGAGTTTGCATGTTCTCCCTGCGTTCGTGTGGGTTTCCTCCGGGTGCTCCGGTTTCCCCCACAGTCCAAACACATGCGGTACAGGTGAATTGGGTAGGCTAAATTGTCCGTAGTGTAAGTGTGTATGTGTTTCCCAGTGATGGGTTGCTGCTGGAAGGGCGTCCGCTGCATAAAACAAGTGCTGGATAAGTTGGCGGTTCATTCCGCTGTGGCGACCCCAGATTAGTAAAGGTACTAAGCCGAAAAGAAAATGAATGAATGAATGATGATAGTAATAATAATATAGTTGAAAACATTACACTGTCTTTGGCTTCCTTAAAGTGACAGTGCACCCAATAATGAGAATTTACTCAAGTGTTTCTGCACTTTTTATGAGGGTCTTTCTTCTGTTGAACACAAAACAAGATATTCTGAGGAATGCTGGAGCAAATCAGCCGTTGACATCCATAGTGGGAACAAAATATTCTGGTTATTTGTTTCCCAGCATTCCTCTGTTCATCCTCCTTGGTGTTCAACAGAAGAGAAACAGGTTTTTATGAGGTGAACTGTCCCTTTAAGTAATTTCACGACTCACTGATTCACTGTCTGATCATTCAGAATAAAAGCAGTTTTTAATTGTTTTAACTGATTTATTTTCTCTTTGTCATGATGACAGTAAATAATATTAGACTAGATATTCTTCAAGACACTTCTATCCAGCTTAAAGTGACATTTAAAGGCTTCACTAGGGTAATTAGGGTAAAGTTAGGGTAATTAGGCAAGTCATTGTATAACAGTGGTTTATTCTGGAGACAATCCAAAACTAATATTGCTGAAGGGGGCTAATAATATTGAGCTTAAAATGGCTTTAAAACAATTAAAAACTGCTTTTATTCTAGCTGAAATAAAACAAATAAGACTTTCTCCAGAAGAACAAATATTAGAGGAAATACTGAGAGAAATTCCTGAATCTGTTTAACATCATTTGGGAAATATTTGAGAAAGATTCACTGGAGGGCGAATAATAATTCTGGCTTCAACTGTATGAGCAAACATATATTTGTACAAGTGTTTGAGTGTGTTTTGTCCTAAATGACCTCCCATATCTCCTGCTCCTCGTCTGAAGGTGAAGCACTGGTTGTTCAGAGGGTTTTCAGCTCTCCTGTTTTGTCTTTTGGGTTTTGACTTGTCAAACTTGTTGCCAGCGAGTCTAACAGTGCGACCAAGACGCATTCCTTCAGCTCAGAGCAAACAGTGAGAAAACACTGAACACACACTCCAACCTGCAGCTTATCTGTCCTCACCTGCTCTTAAAGGGACAGCACACACAAATAACTGCTATTGGTTACTCATTGGCTTGCATAGAATTTTTTTGTTCCTACTGTTGATTTCGATAGATCGATAACATCCTTCAGAATATCTTGTGTTGTGTTCAACAGAAGAAAGAAAGCCATAAATGTTTAGAAACACTTGAGTGTGAGTAAATGAAATGTTCATTTTGTGTGTGAACTGCCCCTTTAAGTAAGTTCTCCCCTGCCCCTTTAAGTAATACTTCACTGATTCACTGATAATTCTTCTGAGTTCTGCAGCTTTTGAGATTAATTTAATTAGCCTTTTCATTTAAACATTAGAGTTGATTAGATTTATTTATTTTAAAACACAATATATTTTTAATTTTCACTTCTTTTGCTTAATTTTAGCAACATGGGCTTTTTTTAAAATGGCAGTTCACTCAAAACTGAAACTTGTGTCATCATTGACTTCCGTAGTATTTTTGGTTTCTGCTATTGATGTTGGTGGATGAACATTCTTCAGAATATCTTGCTTTGTTTTTACAGTTAAGTGTTTGTTCCTTCAGTTGGAGTAGATGAATGGGTGAACTGCCCCTTTAAGACTGTGTTGTAGTCCAGATGATGGAGTAAAACATGATTTCTGTGTGATATTATTTAGGATTTTCACAATAATTGTCATTGTACTGTATGCAGTATCTAAAAAATATACATACATTTTCATTTATTTCTGCTTTTGAATTGCATTATGGGATTTTGATCTCTCATCCAACGACTTTTGATTAAACGTTTGACATTTATTAGCATTTTTAAGAGTGTGAAATGATCTGTTTTCTTATATATCTCAAATATCCTGGTTAATGTTCACTCATAATGTGTAGAAACACTTCAGTGTGAGTAAATGAAGAGGTTTTAATTGTGAATATGTTTTTAATTTTTACTTTGTTTACTTTTTAATCTGTTTGCCATCAAATTTCATTTTTGGGTGAACTGTCCCTTTAAACAGCTGCACAAACTGGTTCAGTGTCTGATAATTGAGCTGAGGTGAAGGGATAATTCACCTAAAAATTAAAATGTACTCAATATTTACTCTCCCTCATGTGGTTTTAAACCTTCCTTTAAATCTTCATCAGGGTGCCAACTATTACAGCAAATGTTTTACACAGCGGATGCCCTTCCTGCTGCAACCCAGTACTGGAAAACACCCATATACACTCATTAACACACACACTTATACACTACAGCCAATTTACTAGTTTAATGTATATCCATTTGGCCACGAAATAGCCATAAGTTGCTGATGTGGCAATAAATATGTAATAAATAAATAAACTATAGCCAATTTAGTTCATCAATTCCCCTTTTAGCGCATTTATTTGGACCCGGAGCACCCGGAGGAAACCCACGCCAACACGGGGAGAACATGCAAACTCCATACAGAAACACTAACTGACCCAGCCGAGACTCAAACCAGCAACTTTCTTGCTGTGAGACCACAGTGCTAACCACCGTGTTGCCCTTCCTTTAAACACTAAAGAAGATATTTTGAAGAATGCTGAAAACAATCATTGATTTTCATAGTAGGTAAAACAAATGCAGCTTTTCAACATTCTTCAAAATCTCTTCTTTTGTGTTGAACAGAATAAGCTCATAAAGGTTTGAAAGAAGTAAATGAGAGGATTTTTATTTTTGGTTGAACTGTGCCTTTAAGAGAAGTTGAAGATTAAGAAGATTTCCCTCCAGGGTTTAAAGATGATGTTCATAAAATGGCTTTCACAGCAAAAGAGAACCATTTTTGGTTCCCCAAGGAACCTTTTAGTGAGCAGTTCCTCATTATATTTTTCCACCATGTGCATAAAAAGTTGAATGGATGTTTAAAGTTCTGCATGAAACTGCATACCAATACATTTTACATTAATTTAGCAGATGCTAAACATATGTTAAAGAAAATATATGTGATAAATAAGAGGAGTTTTATATTCATTTTAATTATTTATTTTATTAACGATTCATTCAGCGAATCACTTGTAATAGGAATACTTCACACACACGAATGGAAATTTATCATTAATTTACTCACAGTAAAATTAATGTGCCTTTTTTCATTAAATAGATTTAAGTTAAAGGGGTGGCATGGTGGCTCAATGGTTAGCACTGTAGCCTCACAGCAAGAAGGTCACTGGTTTGAGTCCCTGCTGGGTCAGTTGGCCTTTCTGTGTAGAGTTTGCATGTTCCCCTCCAGTGTTTCCCAGTACTAGGTTGCGGCTGGAAGGGCATCCGCTGTGTAAAACATGCTGGAATAGTTGGTGGTTCATTCTACAGTGGCATCCCCTGATGAATAAGCTGAAGGAAAATGAATGATTAAGTTAAACTGTAGACACAATATTGTCTGCTATTGTTTTCAGTTTTTCTAATGAAAATAGTTTAAATAAAGTCAGAAAAGATCTTTTGTGCATCTCAGACTGAGTTTCCCTTCTGAATCAATCTGTTTCTCAGTGAATCATTTGAGTCAGCGATTCAGTAATTCATTCATAAAGACAATCTATTGCTTTGAGCGGAGATTGTTGACCCATGGTACCGTTTGTTTTGGCCCTCCATCTCATCTGAGAATAGAGGGGGAATGATGGGGAGGTTTGGGGCGAATGCCTTTAACAGAGCTTGGCATTTTTATTTTAACATAACCTTTGTTTTTTAACTCTTGAGCTACAGAAAAGCAAACTAAAATTATGAATGAATCAGATTTGTAAAAAAGAAATACAGTCTACAGTCATTTGATGGAAAGCGGACATTGCAGAAAAGATCAGCAAGCGGATCGGCAAGGTGTATTGATTAGTGTTATAAATAGGATTGTTCATGTGTTTTATTGCAAGATGTTTACTATAAAATGTACAAAAATTATCATTATTAATACAATTAAAGTATTTTGAATGCAATACATTATAGGATTAATTAAATTATATAATGAATTATAATAATAAATTAGGAAATTACGTTACAACATTAAGGTTTGGTATATTTACCCCTGGACCGGCCCGGCCCACCAATCTCAGTCAAGCTTTTAGTGTTTCATAAGAAAAAGTTTGGGCACTCCTGGATTTGAGTCTTAATTAATCAGCAGTCCTGAACAAATGTTTATCTGACAATAACCAAACACCTTAGAATGATCATCAGCCAATCAGAATCAAGCGTTCAACAGATGCATAGTTTAAAGTGATACAATGATATTATCATAAGCAGTAATGAGGAACTCCTAATGAAGGAAATCTCCATATATGGTTCATGCAAATGCTGCTAATTATGCAACTAATGAACATGCAAATCAGCGCACATGTGTTTGGTGGCTTTCACAGGACAGCGCCAGATGGTGTGTGTGTGTGTGTGTTTGATTGAGAAATCTTTTTAGATATTAATTATCGCATGCATGTGACTCATTTTAGGCTCCTAATTAAGAAATGCGCTAATAATCATTATAAGACTGATATTAGACCGTATTTTAAATACTATTGATAGCTAGTTCATTCATTCATTTTCTTTTCGGCTTAGTCCCTTTATTAATCTGGGGTTGCCACAGCGGAATGAACCGCCAACTTATCCACCATATGTTTTACACAGCGGATGCCCTTCCAGCTGCAACCCATCTCTGGGAAACACCCATACACACTCATACACTACGGCCAATTTAATTAATCAATATAGCGCATGTGTTTTGACTGTGAGAGCACCCGGAGGAAACCCACGCCAACATGGGGAGAACATGCAAACTCCACACAGAAACACCAACTGACCCAGCAGAGGCTCAAACCAGCAACCTTCTTGCTGTAAGGCGATTGTGCCACCCACTGCGCCACCGTGCTGCCCATTGATAGCTAGTATATAATAATAAACTTACAAATAGTTAAACTAGCTCAAATTGTTAATATTATAACTATTAAAACAAAATGTGCCATATCACCCTGCAGCCCAAGACTGGTTACTCACTGAAGCTAAGCAGGGCTGAGCCTGTCGGTACCTGGATGGGAGACCACATGGGAACACTAGGTTGCTGTTGGAAGTGGTGTTAGAGAGGCCAGCAGGGGGCGCTCAACCTGTGGTCTGTGTGAGTCCTAATGCCCCAGTAAAGTGAAGGGGACACTATACTATCAGTGGGCGCCGCCAATAGGATGAGACGTTAAACTGAGGTCCTGACTCTCTGTGCTCATTAATAATCTCATGGCACTTCTGAAGGAGTAGTGGTGTAACCCTGGTATCCTGGCCAAATTCCCTCTCGGCCCTTACCCATCATTCAATTCAATTCAATTCAATTCACCTTTATTTGTATAGCGCTTTTACAATGTAGATTGTGTCAAAGCAGCTTCACATAAAAGGTCACAGTAAATAGGAACAGTGTAGTTCAGTTTGTAGTGTTTAAGTTCAGTTCAGTTGAGCTCAGTTCAGTGTGGTTTAATAATCACTACTGAGAGTCCAAATATTGAAGAGCAAATCCAACGATGCGCAGCTCTACAGATCCTGAACCATGCAAGCCAGTGGCGACAGCGGAGAGGGAAAAACTTCACTAATGGCGGAAGTGAAGAAAAAAACCTTGAGAGAAACCAGACTCAGTTGGGCACGACCATTTTAATTTCTCCACTGGCCAAACGTCTTGTGCAGAGCTGCAGTCTCAGTGGCGGAGGCTGGAAGCTGGCCTCAGCGAAGACTCGTCTGTCTCTGGAGCGTCACAGGAATCAGTCTCATGTTCTCCACTCCTCCATGACCATCACAGTAGCTGCTCAGGATACGGCCTGGTCCAGGATATAAAAACCATGGGATCATCTCGTCGTTGGTCTTGGATCGAATCATAGCTTCTCAATCATCCCCATCCACTGAATTGGCTCTATCATTGTCTCTCCACTCCACCTATAGCTGGTGTGTGGTGAAGCACTGGCGCCGTTGTCCTGTGGCTGCCGTCATCCAACTGGAGCTGCACACTGGTGGTGGTGTGGAGAGACCCCCCTCATGATTGTGAAGCGCTTTGGGTGTATGGCCAGACATGATAAATGCGCTATATAATTTTTATTCTTGTCTGCTGTGCCTTTTTTAAATTGGGTTATATTTATAAAACTATATTTATGACATTATTAAAGCTCATTCATTACGTTAGGTTTTTATAGTGTTTGATGTTTTTTATGCTCTTCTTGGGTCTGATGTAATGTAATTTCGTTCTGCATTACAATTGATTGTGATGTTTTGAATGACAAAAATAAAGGAAAGTGAATCTGATCTCTAGACGTTCAGACTTTGTTAAAAGATGCGATGCATTATCTTCAGTTAGAAAACATGTGATTTTTCTGTCATAGATGAGACTAACAAGTTTTATGACTCTTGGGGATGTTTTATCAATTGTTTTATAAGTAAAGAGCATCCTGTTTCCATCTAAAAAGCATAGATTGTTAAAGATATGGACGTAGTGTCCGTGACGTCACTCATAGGTTTCTGAAGAACGCAAAAGAAGCTACAAGTAGGCGTGGCCAAACATCACCATTTTGTTCGCACGTCATCGCACCAAGTGCCAAGCGTGTAAACACCTTATTTCTGCTGTAAAGTCAGCCATTTTAACAGTGGGCTTTGGATGTATTATTATTCATTCATTCATTTTCTTTTCGGCTTTATCCCTTTATTAACACAACAACTATAGTAATTGATCTGTTGTGGTGATTTTACAGTCGCTATGGTAACACAACAACTATAGTTATTGATCTGTTGTGGTGATTTTACAGTCGCTATGGAAACACAACAACTATAGTTCTTGATCTGTTGTGGTGATTCTACAGTCGCTATGGTAACACAATAACTATAGTAACTGATCTGCTGTGGTGATTCTACAGTCGCTATGGTAACACAATAACTATAGTAACTGATCTGCTGTGGTGATTCTACAGTCGCTATGGTAACACAACAACTATAGTTATTGATCTGTTGTGGTGATTCTACAGTCACTATGGTAACCCAACAACTATAGTTATTGATCTGTTGTGGTGATTCTACAGTCGCTATGGTAACACAACAACTACAGTAATTGATCTGTTGTGGTGATTCTACAGTCGCTATGGTAACACAACAACTATAGTTATTGATCTGTTGTGGTGATTCTACAGTCGCTATGGTAACCCAACAACTATAGTTATTGATCTGTTGTGGTGATTCTACAGTCGCTATGGTAACACAACAACTATAGTTATTGATCTGTTGTGGTGATTCTACAGTCGCTATGGTAAGTTGCTAAGTCTTTTTTTCTCTGTTTAAACACGTTAAAGAGTGTTGAAACTCTAAACAATCTCACGGCTGTTTTTAAAAGAGCAGCAGGTGCTTCAGCATGAGAACGAGTTCGAGTTTCTAAACCACAAGTGCTCGGTTTGCAGATGCACAATGACTCAGTTCGATGCAGGACTCTATTTGCAGCGGCTGAAAGTATTTAAAGGCACAGCTGGTTAAAGCGGGAAATAACAGGACATGCTCTGAATAACACACTAACATGTGTACTTCAGAAGTCTGCTCTTCCTGATCAGTGTGGGAAGTTTCACTCTCGGGAATGATTCATTTACCTTTAGTGATGATTCAATACATCAGCATCAGTCTTTCCCTTACTTAAAGAGACAGTTCACCCCAAAAACAAACATTTCCTCATTATTTAGTCACACTCAAGTGCATGTAAACGTCTATGAGTTTCTGTCTTCTGCTGAACACAAAGCAAGATATAACTGAAGTATTAGCTGTGTTCACATTAACCTAATTTTATGCACGATTTAGATTATCACATAAATAATTCTTAATAGAAATGCTTCACGTTTTTATGTGCATTTTCAAAATTGATGCACACAACTGAGTAGGACAAACTTTATTTATAAGATAGATGGATATTTTATCACATAGAGCTGTTTTGGTGATTCCACAGTCGCTATGGTAACACAATGACTATAGTAATTGATCTGCTGTGGTGATTCTACAGTCGCTATGGTAACACCATGACTATAGTAATTGATCTGTTGTGGTGATTCTACGGTCGCTATGGTAACACAACAACTATAGTAATTGATCTGTTGTGGTGATTCTACAGTTGCTATGGTAACACAACAACTACAGTAATTGATCGGTTGTGACAATTCTACAGTCGCTATGGTAACACAATGACTACAGTAATTGATCTGTTTTGGTGATTCTACAGTTGCTATGGTAACACAACAACTACAGTAATTGATCTGTTGTGGTAATTCTACAGTCGCTATGGTAACACAACAACTATAGTAATTGATCTGCTGTGGTGATTCTACAGTCGCTATGGTAACACAACGACTATATTAATGAATCTGTTGTGGTGATTCTACAGTTGCTATGGTAACACAAGGACTAAAATAATTGATCTGTTGTTGTGGTTTTACAGTTGCTATGGTAACACAATGACTATAGTAATTGATCTGTTGTGGTGATTCTGCAGTTGTTATGGTAACACAACTATAGTAATTGACCTGTTGTTGTGATTCTACAGTTGCTATGGTAACAATAGTATAGTATTTGATCTGTTGTGATTCTACAGACGCTATGGTAACACAATAACTATAGTAATTGATCTGATGTGGTGATTCTACAGTTGTCATGGTAACACAATAACTGTAGTAATTGATCTGATGTGGTGATTCTACAGTTGCTATGGAAACACAGTAAATATACTAATATAAGCAAGAGAGCCAGTACTTTAGTTTTTATTAGAGTAAACTGTGGTGTATTGTAGCATGACATACCCTATAATTGTGGAAAACTAAAGTATACTACAGTATTAATCACAGTTTATCAGTTCACTGTAGTTAATACTACAATATGCTGCAGCATTTATTAACAATGGTTTTAAATACTACAACATATACAGTATACTACACTAATTTAATGTGTTTCAAATACACTGCAGTGTTTACTATAAATCACTATAGTATGTTTTCATATGGGTGAAAACATGGCTATTGGCTGTTTTTTCTGGATTCTTTTGTTTTGTGTTCAACAGAAGAAAGAAACCCTCATATTTAAAAGTAAATGCTGGCAGAGTTTTAATCTTTTGCGTGAACTGACCCTTTAAAAGCTGTAGTAACCCTGCAGACCAGTAACTGATTGGAGGTCAGCAGATTGTTGACCTCGTCCATCTTAACGCCACTTTCCCAGGCCGCCTAAATTAGAGGCTCTTCTGTGCCGTCGGCGCTTGGTTTTAGAGCCGTTCTCACGTTCTGGAAGGACGTCTTCTGACGCCTCGGCATGTGAGGAATGTAGAGCGGAGACTCGTTTCACACCACAACACCGTCTGCAGTTCACAGATCAGAGATCAGTGGCTTCTGTTGAAGACAAAGGAAGATATACTGAGGAATGCTGGACCAAAACAGCCATTGACTTCAGTAGGATTTTAAGAAAATGAACGTTAATTTGGTTAACACAGTGTAAAGTATAATACATCTCTCATTGTGGAAATCCTATATATAATATATCTATACATTCAGTTGGACTGCATCATCTTAATTTATGCTTTACTGTGTTTAAAGCGACTACGTATGCTGGAAAAAACAGCCATTGACTTTCTTAGGATTTTAGAAAATGAATGGAAAGAGTGTTCATTTGGTTTATACACTGTAAAGTACAATGATTATCTCATTGTGGAAATCATACACTGCAAAAATGCTTTTTTATTTAGAGTTTTTGTCTTATTTCTAGTCCAAATGTCTAAATATTGAGAAATCATGAAGGAATTTCTAGATGAGTAATGAATGTAGTCTTGTTTTCAGAAATAATGAGTCAAAATTAAAGGTGCAGTATGGAAGTTGGACACCCAGTGGTTGAACCAGTAATTGCATTACTGGATCAAAACACGCAAGCGCAGGTTGCCAGATTGACATCACCAACAGGAATGTGCCTGACTATCGAGCTTAAAGGCTGATATAAGTTGTGTTCTAAATAAAAGCAATGGCACTCGATAGAAGGAAAATTCTCCATATTAAAGACATTTTTGTCCTAACCAACACCTGAAATGTGTATATATCAGAAACAGCTTCTGTTTCTCACAGCTGAACAACAGAACACTGACAGTGATGAGCTCAGGTACAGCTCATGTGCTTTATTCAGTGTTAAATACTAATAATGTGAGTCTGACAGGACATTTATCACCATATACTGAAAGCAGCAGCAGATAGTTCAGCTCAGATCTGGAGAATAAAATAAAGCGTCTGAAACTGAACTCTAGAGCTGAAAGCAACTCATATCAGTGATTCAGCATCTACATTTAATCATGTTCAAGAGCTTTAATGTATTCATTAGTGCAGGTTATTTATTTCCACTTTTTTATATGAACGTAAGAATTTTTATAAGTGACTGCTGGTTTTAGGCAATGTGTGTTGTGATTTTTAGTTGTTTAGCATTAATGTTCAATAAATAATCTTAAATAGTCGATAGTGTGTGTTTCCTTTAGTTATTTATAATCAAATAATGCACCCTTCATTCAGAAATCTGTGACTTGTTAAATGAACATATTAACTGTACAAAACTTATTAGTGAACTGTGAGGGCAAAAAAAAATAAATAAATAGAATAATTGTACATTAATCATAATCCAGTTAAGATGCTCAATTAATTGAGATTTTTATTTTAGGACAAATCGCCCAGCCCTAATATAATCACAGATATTAAAAATCACTCTCTATATGTTTTTCAGCTTTTGGTCCAGATACAGATGAGGGTTACGTTATTTTCCCTGCTGTGCAGTACTTAAAATTTTTCAAATATTTCTCAAGTCAGGAAATGTTCACAGTATTTCCTCTAATATTGTTTCTTCTGGAGAAAGTCTAGTTTTATTTCAGCTAGAATAAAAGCAGTTTTAATTGTTTTAAATCCATTTTAAGGTAATTTTATTAGCCCTTAAAGTGATATTAGTTTTGGATTGTCTCCAGAATAAACCACTGTTATACAATGACTTGCCTAATTACCCTAACTTTACCCTAATTAACCTAGTAAAGCCTTTAAATGTCATTTTAAGCTGGATAGAAGTGTCTTGAAGTATATATAGTCTAATGTTGTGTGCTGGCAACACAGTGGCGCAGTAGGTAGTGCTGTCGCCTCACAGCAAGAAGGTTGCTGGTTCGAGTTCCGGCTGGGTCAGTTGGTGTTTCTGTGTGGAGTTTGCATGTTCTCCCCGTGTTGGCGTGGGTTTCCTCTGGGTGCTCCGGTTTCCCCCACAGTCCAAACACGTGCGGTACAGGTGAATTGGGTAGGCTAAATTGTCCCTAGTGTATGAGTGTGTGAATATACGTGTATGTGTTTCCCAGTGATGGGTTGCAGCTGGAAGGGCATCCGCTGCATAAAACAAATGCTGGATAAGTTGGCGGTTCATTCTGCTGTGGTGACCCAAAATTAATAAAGGGACTACGCCTAAAAGAAAATGAATGAATGTTATGTACTGTCATGGCAAAGAGAAATGAAATCACTTATTAAAAATGAGTTATTAAACCTATTATCATTAGAAATGTGCTGAAGAAATTTGTTCGTCGTTAAACAGAAATTAGGGGATAAAATAGAAAAGAGTTCTAATTTAACAGCAGGGTGAATAATTCTGATGTATATTTGTGGATGTGCCATGGTCATTCGTGCTCATACTTGTTGAGAATTAGTTTGGTTGTTTCTTTATTGTAGGTAGTGTTTCAGGTAGCGTGTGAATCAGTTTTTTCCACAGAGCAGCTTTCAGTAGGAGAGAGAGCAGGAATGGATTTACACCTTTTGTTTTTCACTAGTAAGCGTGAAGTACTTTTATCTGATTATTGAGGCCACAATCTCTTACACAAGAGCATTTACTTCCCCGACGGAAACAAGCTTGAAATGGACAAAGCTTTCTGTTCTTGTTTTTAAAGACTCGATTATGTGGCAGCAAGTCAATAATTCTAGGAGCATGTGAAACTTTATTTTACATTGTTTTAAAAATCCATATTTAATAAAACAAAAACAAATCTGTTAGATGATCAGTTGATTTGAATAAAATTCTTGAAATTAATTATCAATTAAAAATGTGTTTGATAGTTTGACAGTTGCTATGGTAACACAACTACAGTAATTTATCAATTGTGATTCTACAGTTGCTATGGTAACACAACCACAATAGTAATGGATCTGTTGTGGTGATTCTACAGTTGCTATGGTAAAACAAGAACTACAGTAATCGATCTGTTGTGGTGATTCTACAGTTGCTATGTTAACACCGCAACCATAGTAACCGATCTGTTGTGGTAATTCTACAGTTGCTATCGTAACACAACTACAGTAATTTATCTATTGTGATTCTACAGTTGCTATGGAAACACAACCACAATAGTAATTAATTTGTTGTGTTGATTTTACAGTTGCTATGGTGACAGGACAACTATAGTAACTGATCTGTTGTGATGATTCTACAGTTGCTATGGTAACAACCACAATAGTAATTGATCTGTTGTGGTGATTCTACAGGTGCTATGGTAACACAAAATCTACAGTAATCGATCTGTTGTGACAATTCTACAGTTGCTATGGTAACACCGCAACCATAGTAATCGATCTGTTGTGGTGATTTTACAGTTGCTATCGTAACACAACTACAGTAATTTATCTGTTGTGATTCTATAGTTGCTATGGTAACGAATCCACAATAGTAATTGATCTGTTGTGGTGATTCTACAGTTGCTATGGTAACACAAAATCTACAGTAATTGATCTGTTGTGGTGATTCTACAGTTGCTATGGTAACACTGCAACCATAGTAATCGATCTGTTGTGGTGATTCTACAGTTGCTATGGTAACACAACAACTATAGTAAAATAAACAAATGTCCCAATACTGTAGTTTTCTACAACAATATGCTATATTACTATAGATCAGTTTACTGTAGTAAAAAGTAACTATAGTTTATATTTACATGGTTCATAAACACTCTAGTATAAAGTACAATTTACTATAATTACAATTGTCAGCTCCATTATTGTGACTATTTTTCATAGTCTGGTTCATGAACACTGTAGCATAAACTACAATTTACAAAATTCCAATTGTGATTTCCCTTATGGTGGTTTTCGTTATTGTGAACTCTGTTAATATGAACTCCGCTATCGGCAACTTGGCTAGCGTCAACTCTGTTACAGTTTAAAAAGTTGAACAATAAATTAAACAAGTCGTATCAGAATCAAATGTTTCCAGTCACATTTAAGAATGTTTCTTTATTTACATTAATTATAGATTCAGTTTACTGTAATTCTACATTTGTAGTACATCAAATGAATGGAAAGCATCTCAAATGTACCCACGATTCTAGCTTCCGTCTTGTGTTTTGTGCAGGTTTCTCCACAGTATGGTAGAGCTGTATCTCGTCCTGTGGGCCGCTGGCGTCCAGCTGTAGAGTCCGATCGGTGGCAGACACTCCGCTTGAAGATGTCTGCGTGTGGAGAGTTTGCAGAGCACGTGTGGAAACCAGGCTCCTGTAAGAACTGCTTCCACCCGCGCAGTGCCCACCGGCAGACGGGCACAGCGAGCGTCGGTCTGAGCGGAGAGGATGAGGACGGCTTGAGCTCTCCATCTCCATACAGCAAACCCACCATCGCTGTCAGACCTACAATGATGAACATCGACAGCCCAATGGAGCTCCACACTGACCGCAACATCAATGCTCAACAGGTATTTATATACAATAGGGTTACACGGTATATCGAAAAATATCTGTATCATTGTAAATGAATTGTGTTAATTAATGATGGCTTGAGAAAGCCTATAAGAAGTGTTAGTTTAAAACAGTCTGAAAAGGTTTGAAAAAGGATGGATGGATGGATGGATGGATAGACTGATAGATGGACGGATGGATGGATGGATGGATGGGTAGACCTATGGACGGACGGACGGACGTTAGATAGATAGATAGATAGATAGATAGATAGATAGATAGATAGATAGATAGATAGATAGATTGATTGGATAGACTGATGGATGGATGGATAGACTGATAGATGGACGGATGGATGGGTGATGGATTGATGGATGGATGGGTAGACGGATGGATGGATGGATAGATTTATGGATGGATGGATGGATGGATGACAGATTTATAGATAGATGGATGATAGATTTATAGATAGATAGATAGATAGATAGATAGATAGATAGATAGATAGATAGATTGATTGATTGATTGATTGATTGATTGATTGATTGATAGGATAGACTGATGGATGGATAGACTGATAGATGGACGGATGGATGGGTGATGGATTGATGGATGGATGGGTAGGCGTATGGACGGGCGGACGATAGATAGATAGATGGATAGATTGGATAGATAGATTGATTGGATAGACTGATGGATGGATGGATAGACTGATAGATGGACGGATGGATGAGTGATGGATTGATGAATGGACGGAAGATAGATGGATGGATGGATAGATGGATGGATGGATGGATAGATGGATGGATAGATGGATGATAGATTTATAGATAGATAGATAGATAGATAGATAGATAGATAGATAGATAGATAGATAGATAGATAGATAGATAGATAGATAGATTGGATAGACAGATTGATTGGATAGATGGATGGATAGACTGATAGATGGACGGATGGATGAGTGATGGATTGATGAATGGACGGATGATAGATAGATAGATGGATGGATGGATGGATGGATGGATTGATGGATAGATAGATGGAAAGATAAATGGATGATAGATAGATAGATAGATTTCTAGTCATTTCTCTCATAGGCAACTGAATCAGAAGTCCTAAAACAATCGCAAAAACGAGCGCAATTCCGCCTTGTAGAATGAGGTCAATAGACTGTAACAAAATAAATAGACAAGTGGGTGGAGCCAACCATCGCCATCTTGTCCGTGCATCATTGCGCCAACCACACATAACTCCGGAGTAACCAAAAATGGGCAAAGAGTCAGGGCGTGGGTGGAGCTAGAGATGCCTGCTTGCATTTTGCTTAGATTTTTAATGATTCGCAAGCACAATTAAGTGCACAGCATGCCATATTTCTGATATGTGTAATAAAATAATCCCAAAAAGCAATTAAATGTGTAAAGTCATATAAATGTAAAAACACAATATATATGCCAAGTTCAGTGGCTAGAATCAGCTGAGGTGATGTGACTGCGAGCAGCAGAGACCTAGCTGTCACTCTCAGGTGGCCACACCAAAAATTATGCCGAATTTTAAAGCTTAATACATATAAAACAGATGAGTTATATAATCATTCACCCCCTCACAGTCATCATGGAGGGTTATATTAGCTAAACACACCAACATCTGTTTTTGTACCAGGCTCTAAACACTTATTTTCTGCTGTGAAGTTGGCCATTTTAACATTGGAGTCGATGAAAATGTGCTCTGATTTGGAACAGCCCCCAGTGGACAGATGATGAATTGCAGTTTCAGTTACTTCCATATAAGTTCAGCAGGGAGAGCAGAAGGATGACACTTGGTTTGCACTGACTTTTCATGTAACTTACTCGCGTGAATATTTCATGTGAACCCAGTGTAAGGCTTATATCGCCTTACTATTTCTGCATTTTCATGAATTAATTTTTTTATGAAGGTGGGGTAAAACTATAAGTTAATAAAAATACCTGTGTATTTGTGGACTAAAACCAATAAAAACTATGATTATAATGGTCAGATGACTTTTTACCATGTGCTTTATCAGGTTTATTTATGACCAGGTGTATTGTTCGCTAGTTCTATAAAATTCTGCGCATTTATGCTTGAGTACAGTCACTAAAGACCTCAAATAATAAATAATAACTTTTATTTAAAGCCCGTGTGAACTGGAAATTGCAAAGATTTTTATTTCAGTATGTTGATGAACTTTTAACTGAAATGGAATATTGAGTAGGGGGCGGAGCTTTCTTTTAGCGAAAACTAATTCTCAATATGCATTCTTCAGTGATCTTGCGTCCGCGTGTTCTCGTGTAGAGTCATCATCAGCTGCCGAAATTCAGTTCCAATACTCAAGACCGCAAGTACAGAGAAGTTCTGCGACTGGAGGTGGGAAGCGCAGCATTTTATATAGGTTTATTATTAAAGTTCAGAGATATAATCTCAGGAGTTTCCCTAAATGAAACGGTGAATATAAACATCACCATAATAAATCTTAATAAAGGAATAAACACATTAAGGGTGTTTATGTGCTGAAATTCGTATTAAAATCTGTTTTATTTATATTGTGCAGCGTATAGTTATAATGTTTTTATGCAGAGTGTATATTTTGAACAGGGGAAAGCAATAAATCGTTGTATGAATGCTGTAATGTTTAAATAATTTACCATTTAAAACACATGAAGGTCACGTGACCATCAGGAAGAATGCAGCATCTCATTTCTCACAGGACGTCTTCTCTGTTCTCGAGGTCTCCCGAGTTCGTTCTTCTGAGGTGACCTGTCAAGATCGGTCTCCACAAGAACGCAAGTCCGTTCTCAGCGTTCTTGGAATTGAGAGAGCATAAGAGATGGTATTAATATGCAGATGCTGTTGAAACTCTTAGTTTGACGTCAACCAAAGGACGAACACGGAAGCAAATAATCAGACTTTCATCGAAGATTACCGAAACAAGCACATTTTATCAGCGGGTTAACTGTCAATTATTAATTATTCACCCTAAGAATAACAATAATGTGGATTTAATTGGATCTAACTTTTGATATCAGGCAGACTTTAAGCTTTACAATGCAAATTCAGTTAGATCAACTTGTTTGGTAACCGTCGCAAGTCTCTCATATGATATATCTACTAAAAGACTGAAAATATTACTTTGCAGTATTGTTAATAAATCATATAAACAATTGCATATCAGTTATTGATATTACTGTCATTAATATAAAAGCTGAATAATTATATATCTGCACACATTTACATGAGTTAATAGACTCAATGATGGGTCAAAGAAACCTCTTGATTTGTGCGCATGGTGAGAAGCAAAGGTGTGTTGAGAGGTAGAGCGTGTTCAACATTCTCCTCTATATGGGTGTAAACTGGAATGTCTTTGTAAACACATGATAACAGAGTGTGTGTGTGCGCTCGCTTTACAGGAAGCCAGAGATACACACACACACACACACACACACACACACACACATTCCGGCTGTTTAAACAATGATAATTGGATGACTGAATCACTTCTGCAAACACACCCGCACACATTCACACACACAAAGACGACGTCTGCGCAGGGAAATCAGATGTTCATTGTAGTTAGAGTGGTTGTTGTGTCAGTAATGAGCTGGATTTATAGCCGTCAGCTGTTGTCTGGTTTATTCAGTCTGCATGTGTATAATTTGTTTACATTTGGAATCAGTTGTTATGTATTAATTAAACTGAAAATCAAGAACTAATCAATTGTATTTGCCTTGAAACTGACATGGTGTTGAATAAAAGATAAAATGCAATACGATTGGATATGATAGAACTGTGGTTTCTCAACCACGTTCCTGGTTCACATGTTTTGGATGTCTCCTTTGGCTGTCACTGCCATTACAGCTCTTTCAGTCTTGGCTAATGAGCTGATGATCTGAATCAGGTGTGTTTGGTTAAGGCGACAGGGAAATGTGCAGAGCTGGTGCTCCTCCAGGAACGTGGTTAAGAAACACTGTGTTAGGAGAATTAGTAACACTTTTTTACTTTAATCAAATGTTAGTAGCATGTCTTAAAGGGACAGTCCACCCAAAGATTAAAGTTCCTGCAGTATATATTGACCCTGTTAGAGTGGCGTGGTTATGGAATTTAGCTGATGAATAATTGTCTAAGAAATAATTGGAATTATAGAAGGTCGCTGGTTCGAGTCCCGGCTGGGTCGAGTTGGTGTTTCTGTGTGGAGTTTGCATGTTCTCCCTGTGTTGGCGTGGGTTTCCTCCGGGTGCTCCGGTTTCCCCCACAGTCCAAACACATGTGCTATAGGGGAATTGATCAACTAAACTGTCCGGGGTGTATGAGTTGGTGATGAGAATTCGGATCATTTTACTGACTCTGACTCAGACCATTTTTCGAGCCATTCAATTTCGTTCAATTTAGCTTCCAGACTCATCTACCACTAGCCCAAACGTTGATCACACTACAAACAAGTCATAACTAGAATGCTATAGGAAAGAGAAAGTAATCATTTATTGTCTATCTGGTCTTTTGTCTGTGATTATGTCAGCTCACCTCTTCTGACAGGTCTGCAAATTTGAGTGGTTCGTTAGCGTCACACTGACAGTCCCATATAAGCTTAACCAATGGACACAGTCTGAGCCGAAAGGAGCCATGAGTAGTTCAGCTTTCGAGACTTCTGGTTTTTGAGTCGATCGTTCATCATGTGACAGGATGTAAAGAGAGATGACTCAAACCGAGGACTCAGAGATGAACGAATCAAATCTTTTTTCTGGCTCTAAATGCATGGGATTGGCTTCTGTCTTTCACATGATGAGCGAATGACTCAAACCGAAGACTCGAGAGATGAACGGATCAAATCTTTTTCTGGCTCAGACTGCATATGATTGGCTTCTGTTTTTCACATGATGAGCAAACGACTCAAACCCAATAGAGATCTTGAAAAATGAACTAATCTTCTTCTCCATCTGCACAAATGTGAACGAATCACTCAGTGAGTACGTTTACATGGACACCAATAATTCGATTTTAATATGATTAATACAATACTCTGATTGAGAGTCGACCATGTAAACAGCGAATATTTTATTTTTATTTATTTATTTATTTTTTGTAATTATTTATTTATTTATTTATTTTTTAATTAATTTATTTTTTGATTAATTTAATTCGATTAAGGTCATAATCGAACTAAAGAGAACATGTGGAGTATGCCGATTTTAGTCGCATTATTGAAGTGCAGTACAGACATGTAAACACTGCAATCAAAGTATTACTGACATGTAATACTTTTTACCGTGTTTTGCCAGACACACAGTTGTCTGACACTATTATCTGCACCTACCGAGTCAGTGAAGACACCTGCATTGTGAAATGCGGAGGTTTTTTTTCCTCCAATTCAGCGCGCTGTATGAAACTCCATTAAAACAACACTCTTCCAGCAGTTCCTCACATCCAATATCTGGTTTGTCAGGGGGGCATGCAGGAAATGTTCCCGAATGAAAGTGAAAATGCTGAACTGAAGTTAAAGTCGACAAAATAAAAATGAAACACCCAAAATTACATGAAACTCCAGAGGAAACATGGAGAGCGCAGTGACGCGATGACGTTAATCGAATTATGGGTTATAACTTTGAAAACAGGGTCATGAAAGTATCACTCAAAATGAACGAATTCTTCAAGAATGACCCATCACCAGTATGAGTGTGTGTGTGTGTGAGTGAGTGTGTATGGGTGTTTCCCAGTACTGGTTTGCAGCTGGAAGGGCATTCACTGCGTACAACATATGCTGGAACAGTTGGCGGTTCATTCCGCAGTGGCGACCCCTAATAAATGAGGGACTAAGCCGAAGAAAAATGAATGAATAATTGAACTTTAATTGTCTGGTTTTGAGGTCATACAGAAGTCTAATATCTGACTAAATCTGAACATATATTGATACACATATATGTATATGTATATTGTATAGTGAATATATTTGTACATATAGAGTTGAAGGAAATATCTTGTGAAATATATATTATTTTCAAAAGTTTCCCACTTTTTTTTCCTCACATTTTCACATTGATAACACTAGTCCTGTTTGGAAACTGTCGCTATGGGGATGCACAGGCATTTGTAGCTCCGCCTTATTCTGAAAAGGGCATCTCATTTGCATTTAAAGCGACAGTCAACAAAGCACCACAATTAGGATCAAAGCCTATAAGGGTCAGTTTCAGAGAGCTAGAAAGCATTATCAGTGTGCTATTTTGAGCTCAAACTTCACTACACACTCTAGACCAGGGGTGTTCTGCTGGTTTTAGCTCCAACTTTCCTCAACACATCTGCAAGGATGCTTGTAGAAAGCCTGGTAGGAGCTTAATTAGCTAGCCCAGGTGTTTCTGACTGAGGTTGGAACTAAACTTTGCAGGACGCTGAGTTTGGACAACCCTGACACATCATTATTTTACTAGTGTTGTTACGATACTGGAATTTGATACCAATCAGTACTGATATTTTAAAACGTCCATTTCCCGCTAACATTTGAGCGCGTTCTTAAACAGCGCTGATTGTTCACATGTTTAACAGAAATGACTGTGATTGGCCATGAAGGTCATCAGTTCACGAACTCACCGCTGTTTGCTCAGTGTAACCACAGATACAGGGACACTGGAGTGTTTTAAAGCCGCGTAGATCAGCTGGTCGGTTTATAAGCTGACATACGAGCGATCTACTGATGAATCGACTGATCTTCATGACTTTAAAACTCTCCAGTGTCCCTGTATCTGTGGTTACACTCAGTAAACATCGGTGAGTTCGGTGAACTGATGACCTTCACGGCCAATCACAGTCATTTCTGTTTAAGAATGCGCTCAGCAGTGCTCAAATGGAGCGTTTTTCAGTGCTGATTTAAGTATCGACTTCCAGCATCGTGACAACCATTTTACATCTTGTAAAAAGAGGCATAATAGGTCTTCTTTAAATTTAGCAGTAATAATAATTTGATTTAGTCAAAGTGCAAGTGTAAAAACAGCCCATTTTGTGTGAACAGCGCTGTATTATCCTACCCAGGCTCATTCTGAAAACGTAGTCCCGCTGACATTTCTGCAGACCGCGAATTATGTAGCCGGAGGTACATATGGCTGCATTTCATTTTTTTAGTGAACACTACGGGGCGGTATGACGCCGTTTCTTTTCGCGCTTACCGGCTGACCGCTTACCTCCGTGTGGAGGGCTTTCCCGCCGCAACCACTTTGTACGGTTAGCTCGTCGCGTACGTCAGCGGACTTGAGATGCAAAGAGGAGCTGAGCACGACGACGACGATCGGGTTTGAGTCCGTGGAAGAGCGGTTCCAGAAATCAGGTTAGACAAAAAACAGAGTCCAAAAAAATAAAGTGAACAAGTTTATAACAGGGTGAAAATGTAGTAAAATCTTAATACGTGGTAAAAAAAAAAAAATCAGACAGAGCTTTTCTTTTTCTGGACGGCTAAAACTGGTTGGGTTTAGGGAAGGAGGAGGGTGGGTCAGCCGGTTGGCCGGTCGCCCAGTCAATCATTCAGTAAGTCAGGCAGACAGACGGTCGTTCGACAGCGGCCTCTGGTGGGTTATGCGAGAACATCGCGGGCGCAAATGGCACCCAGCGAGAGACGTTCGCGATGCAAAAAAGCACACACAGCGGCCTCTCGCGGATTCGCAAAAACAAAAACTGCAAAAATACGTACCTCCCGGGACGTATTTCGTGGTCTCCAGAAACGTCCGCGGGACTAGGTTTTCAGAATAAGCCTGGGTTGGTATTATCAAATGCAAATCTCAAGAACTCCCTAACACCTTCTCCTGCACCTCAGGACAGCCAGAAGAGCTCCGTGGGACTGAAGAAAACTCTGGATTTGTACATCGACAGCAATGGATGCAATAAATCTCTTCGAGAAAACATAATACAAAATGGAAGAAAGTTCCCTCCAAACATTGGTTCCCCTACTGGATTGTCAAACATTGGTTCCCCTACAGGATTATCAAGCGTTGGTTCTTCGACAGGATTATCAAACATTGGTTCCCCTACTGGATTGTCAAACATTAGTTCCCCTACGGGATTATCCAGCATTGGTTCTTCGACAGGATTATCAAACATTGGTTCCCCTACTGGATTATCAAACATTAGTTCCCCTACAGGATTGTCCAGCATTGGTTCTCCTACAGGATTATCCAAAAACGGCTTGATTTCCAATCCGGATGATGACAATAGATGTGTTTCCAATGTAAACGGGAACGCTGAATCTCACACACAGATTCCCAATTGCACTTACAACAATGGCGATTCCCAAAGTTCGACATCAACAAACACTGATGGACTTCTAAATCAAGTAAATCTAGAGGAACGCCAATGCAAAACCACATCCGAGACTATAACTAATGCATCCTCCAATAGGAATTCATCTTTAAACTCCTCTCCAGACACCAGATCAGACTCCAATGCAGATTTATCGAATACACCTCATCATCTTGATATTATTGAGGAGCCAATATATGCAGAAAGCACCAAGCGGAAGAAGCCTGACGGAAATGCAGACATCAATGACAATCAAAAAGCGATTATAACCGTCGTGGCGGCTCGTACACAAGAAAACAACCGCACGTTTTATTTAAGTAGCCCAGATTCTGCCGTCAGCACTCAATGGAGTCCTAAAGACGCCTCAAATCCTGCTTTTATTTGGCCAGAGATGATCATTCCTAATTCCTCAAACAGCCATAAACCTCAATCCAGCCCTCCGGTTCCTCCTAAAACATCTTCCCGTCCTCCAAGACTCGGTGCTTCTAGTTTATCCTCCGCTCCTTTACTCCAGTTGAGTTTTCACGCCGTTCTTCCTCCTAAAGATGTGGGTTTGGACTCGCGCAGGAGCGTCCGCAGTCTGGATAAATGCATTGATGAAGTGGACGAGGAGTCGGAGGGATGTTCCATCAATGCTCCTGCTGTTCGGGATGCTGGAGAATGGCAGATGGAGGAGCGAGCGACGCCTGGCACCGCCAACAAAAGCTCCAGTCAGACTCAGAATAAAGAGATCGAGAGCTCCAGAGATCCTCCAGGAGAAACGCTGGAGAGTGGAGATCCTGCGCCGCCACCGCCGCCACCCAAAAAACACCACCGGTGAGACATTCTTACTTATTAATGCCTGAAATATTGATGTTGGTGAAGCTGGAAAATATCTGTAAATTAGCAGTTTGGGTATTTTTGTGATTTCATATTTTATTTTTATTCATGTTTATTTCTGCTTTTGAAGTGCATTATGGGATCTTAATCTTTCTTTTTAAAACTTTTAACCTTGAAAAGATTTAAGTGACTTTCATGAACATTTTTAATAGTACAAAGTTGTGAGAGATACTTGCTTATTTACTTCCTGAAATATTGGGAATGTTTGGTTTTTGAAAGAGCTGGAAAATATATGCAAATTAGCAGTTTGTGATTCATGTTATTGCTATTTTTGTTAGTTTATTTACAGTTTTGATTTGCATTTTTGGGATTTTGATCTTCCTTAAACAACTTTTAACCCTGCAAAGATTGAAAAAGTGACTTTTATGAAGATATTTAACAGTTTAAAGTCGTGAAAGATTCTTGTTTACTGCCTGAAATATTGATATTTGGTGTTTGATAGAGCTACTAAAACAGCAGTTTTGTGATTGATATTTTATTCATGCTTTTGAATTGCATTTTGGGAACTTAATCTTTCTTTCAATAACTTTTGATCTTGAAAAGGTGACTTTTATGAACATATTTAATAGTTAAAAGTCGTGAGAGATTGGTACCTGAAATATTAATGTTTGGTTTTTAACAAATTAGCAGTAAATAAGTTCGTTTTGGTATT
Source organism: Danio aesculapii (assembly GCF_903798145.1). NCBI lineage: Eukaryota > Metazoa > Chordata > Actinopteri > Cypriniformes > Danionidae > Danio > Danio aesculapii. The sequence goes on along the minus strand of NC_079455.1, from coordinate 46,018,783 downwards.
TTCTGATTCATGTTTGTGTTGTTTATTTATGGTTTTGAATTGCATTATGGAATCTTAATCTTTCTTTAAACAACTTTAAAACATGAAAAGATTGAAAAAGTGACTTTTTAAAGTTATTTATTAGTTTAAAATCGCAAGAGATAATATTGATGTTTGATAGAGCTGGAAAACATCCAGAAATTAGCAGTTTTTGGTATTTTGTGGTGTTTTTGTTTGTTTTTTTGTTTGTTTGTGGTTTTGAATTGCATTTTGGAACTTCTTTAAACACTTTTAAACTTGAAAATATTAGTTAAAATTCGTAAGCGATAATTACTTGTTTTCCAGCTCCACCAAGCATCAATACGTCTGACAGTATATATGCATAAATATGCAGTTTTCTGAATTTTATGATTCACGCTTTTGTTTTTTTGTTTTTTATTTCTGGTTTTGAATTGCATTTTGGGAACTTGATCCTCCTTAAACAACTTTATAAACTTGAAGAGATTGAAAAAAAAAAATTACCTTTAAGAACATTTTAAATATGAGGGACACTTACTTATTTACTGCCTGAAATACTGGTGTTTGGTGTTTGATAAAGCTGGAAAATATCCCTAAATTAGCAGGTTCTTTATTTTATGGTTAATTATTTTTGTTTGTTTGTTTATTTCTGGTTTTGAATAGTATTAAGGGACGTTAATCTTTCTTAAACAACTTTTAACCTTAAGAAGTTTGAAAAAGTGACTTATGAAGTGTTTTAATAGTTTAAAGTTGTGAGAGATTCTTACTTATTTACTGCTGGTTTACGAGCCTGTAATATTAGATGTTTGGTGTTTAACGAAGCTGGAAATTAGCAGTAAATAAGCAGTTTGTGGTATTTTGTGCTGTTTTTTTGTTTTTTATTTCTGGTTTTGAAATGCATTTTGGGAACTTGATCCTCCTTAAACAACTTTATTAACTTGAAGAGATTGAAAAAAAAATTACCTTTAAGAACATTTTAAATAGTCATGAGGGACACTTACTTTTACTGCCTGAAATACTGGTGTTTGGTGTTTGACGAAGCTGGAAAATATCCCTAAATTAGCGGTTCCTGTATTTTATGATTGATCATTTTTGTTTGTTTGTTTATTTCTGATTTTGAATAGTATTAAGGGACGTAAATCTTTCTTAAACAACTTTTAACCTTAAGAAGTTTGAAAAGGTGACTTATGAAGTGTTTTAATAGTTTAAAGTCGTGAGAGATTCTTACTGCTGGTTTACGAGCCTGAAATATTGAAGTTTGGTGTTTGATGGAGCTGGAAAATATACATAAATAAAAATTTTGAGTATTTTGTGATTCATGTTCAGTGGTTAGCTCACAGTGGCCTCACAGCAAGAAGGTCAATGGTTCGAGTCACGGCTGGATTAGTTCTCCCCATATTGGCGTGGGTTTCCTCCGGGTGCTCCGGTTTCCCCCACAGCCCAAACACATGCGCTATAGGGGAACTGATGAGCTAAACTGGCTGTAGTGTGTGTGTGTGTGAACATCCACTACGTAAAAACATTCGCTGGAATTAGTTGGCAGTTCATTCCGCTGTGGTGATCCCTGATAATTCAAAGGGAAAAGAAACGAAAAGAAAATGAATGAATGAATTTTTTTGTATTAATAATATTACAATTTGTCTGATACGTTTTAGAATATTCAATGTCAAATTAAAATATTTGATTTGCATTTTATATAATTATTGCTGGCCGTCACGGTGGTGCAATGGGTAGCATGATCACCTCACAGCAAGAAGGTCGCTGGTTCGAGTCCCAGCTGGGTCAGTTGGTGTTTCTGTGTGGAGTTTGCATGTTCTCCCCGTGTTGGTGTGGGTTTCCTCCGGGTGCTCCGGTTTCCCCCACAGTTCAAACACATGCGCTATAGGGGAATTGTGTAAGCTAAATAGTCCACAGTGTATGTGTGTGTGTGTGTGTGTATGTGTGTGTGTGTGTGTGAACGAGTGTGTATGGGTGTTTCCCAGTACTTGGTTGCAGCTGGAAGGGCATGCGCTGCGTAAAACATATGCTGGATAAATTGGTGGTTCATTTGCGCTGTGTTGACCCCTGATTAATAAAGTGACTAAGCCAAAAATGAATGAATGAATGAGTGAGTATTTGGTTTCTTCTCTGTCAGTTTAACCCGTATTATTATTATTATGATCATTGGGCTGGATACAGTAAGCTGATAGCGATGCTCAGATGACCGTGTGTGTGTAAGCGTGCAGAGACTCGCTTGGAGAATATTTTAGGGCTCCAGTAAAGTCAAAAACAGAAGCTAGTGATGTTTCCATAACAAATATCAGACGGGCTCCAGTAACGGCAGATATGAACCTGCGGGTAACAACACACACTGACCTGAAGACGCCTTATTTAAAGAGACATTACACCAAAAAATGAAAAATTACTCACAATTTACTCACTGCTTTACGAGAACAATCTGCGGATTTATGTGGAATGATTTTGGGAGTATCAAAACTAAAAAATTTATATATGAAGTAAAAAAATAATACCAATTTAAACTTTAATGTTAACAATGCAAATCCAATTAGATCCACTTTATTTGGTGAACAAAGCAAGTCTCTTATAATATATCTACTTAAAGACAGGAAATATGACTTTACAAACTGTATTGGGAATGAATCATATGAACATTTTCATGTTAGTCAATATATAAAATGACATTAATTTAAAAACAGAATAAATATAAATGTACACACATTAATTCAAGTAAATAAACAGAATCAGATTCCGTGTGGGCCTACCTATAACTATCTCTTTATTATGGAAATAAATAGATATAAAAATGTGTAGCCATTGACTCCCATTTAAATAAAGAAAACAATACTATAGAGGTTGATGGCTGTCAATGAACAGGAATTACATTTCTGGGCCAAAAATGGAAATTATGGATGCACTTGGCCCAAAATCTAAACTAATAATTATTTATTGTTTTATTAAATAACATAAAGTAATCTTTTTAAAATTAACAGAGTAACTTAAATAATACTGCTTTTTTACAATACAAGCTAATAAAATAACCGCATGTTATTGACAATCAAATTGTATTGACAATGAGTTGAGTTTGTTTTTACCAACGTTGCCATGGAAACACAGTAGTAAAATTTAGAGTTGGGTATCATTTGGGGTTATTTTGATAACAGTGCTAAATCCATGCTTTTTAAGCGGTACCGGTACCAAAACGGTGCATAAACCGATACTCTCGAGCCACAAAATAATTTTATTTATTAATTATAATTGAACAATATAATAAGTTTAGTACACATCAGTTCATATTTTATAGATTTAAATTGCATTAATATATTTCTTTTGATCATTTGTTTGTTAGCATAAATGCAAGATTTGCATTATGTAATTGCGTTTACATGGACATCAGTAATCTAATGATTTGCCTTAATCTGAATAAGACGGTAATGTGATTAAGGTGTTTATATGAGTTACTTTCATGATCCCGTTTTACATAGCACATAGATTGATTAACATCATTGCGTCACCGAGCTGTCCACATTTCCTCCGCAGTTTAATTTTTAATCTTTCGACTTTAACTGCAGTTTGGCAGATTCACTTTCGTTTAGGAACATTTCATCCATGTCCCTGTGACAAAGGTATTGAATGAGAATATGAAGTAAGGACTGCTGCAGGAGTGTTGCTTTAATAGAATTTGATAACCCCGAATGGTAAGAAAAAACCTCCGCATTTCATGACGCGGATGTCTGTGGTCCTTTAGGGTATTGAAAAATGGCTGTTTACATGGAGACTCTTAATCAGAGTTTTGTCTTAATCATATTAAAATCAGAGTACTGATGATCATGTAAACGTACTAAGTGTAAGTCCCAGATGATGTCGCAAGCTGTCAAATGATGTCTCTGCCTTTAAGTTTATGTTTTATATTAGTATTATAAGTATACAAGTATATAAAAAAGTTGTTTACTTTAGTTACAAGTACCTGATGTTTGTAATCTGATTACACATATTTTAATTTGTAGTTTACTCTAATTACAAATACCTGATTTTAATAATCGGATTATGAGTTTATCCAATTAAGAGTATTTTTGAAAGTAGTTTACTCTAATTACAAGTTCTTGATTTTTGTGAACCGATTACACATACTTTAAAAAGTACTTTACTATTGATACAAGTACTTTATTTCTCTAATTCGATTACAAGTATTTTAATAAGTCGTTTACTGTAATTAAAGTGTTTTCGAGTGTTTTGCAAAGTAGTTTACTCTAATTGCAAAACACTCGTAAGCGAATTACGAATATCAAGTGCTTGTAGTTTACTCTAATTACAAGTACTTGTTTTTCGTAAAAAAGTAGTTTACTCTAATTACAAGTACTTGATAATCGTAAAAATGTAGTTTACTCTAGTTACAAGTACTTGATAATCGTAAAAGTAGTTTACTCTAATTACAAGTACTTGATAATCGTAAAAATGTAGTTTACTCTAGTTACAAGTACTTGATATTTGTAAAAAAGTTGTTTACTCTAATTACAAGTACTTGATAATCGTAAAAGTAGTTTACTCTAATAACAAGTACTTGATAATGGTAAAAAAGTAGTTTACTCTAGTTACAAGTACTTGTTTTTCGTAAAAAAGTAGTTTACTCTAATTACAAGTACTTGATAATCGTAAAAAAGTAGTTATTCTAATTACAAGTACTTGATAATCGTAAAAGTAGTTTACTCTAATAACTAGTACTTGATAATCGTAAAAAAGTAGTTTACTCTAGTTACAAGTACTTGATATTCGTAAAAAAGTAGTTTATTCTAATTACAAGTACTTGATATTCGTAAAAAAGTTGTTTACTCTAATTACAAGTACTTGATATTCGTAAAAAAGTTGTTTACTCTAATTACAAGTACTTGATATTCGTAAAAAAGTTGTTTACTCTAATTACAAGTACTTGATATTCGTAAAAAAGTTGTTTACTCTAGTTACAAGTACTTGATATTCGTAAAAAAGTAGTTTACTCTAGTTACAAGTACTTGTTTTTCGTAAAAAAGTTGTTTACTCTAATTACAAGTACTTGATATTCGCAAAAAAGTTGTTTACTCTAATTACAAGTACTTGATATTCGTAAAAAAGTTGTTTACTCTAATTACAAGTACTTGATATTCGTAAAAAAGTTGTTTACTCTAATTACAAGTACTTGATATTCGTAAAAAAGTTGTTTACTCTAATTACAAGTACTTGATATTCGTAAAAAAAGTTGTTTACTCTAATTACAAGTACTTGATATTCGTAAAAAAAGTTGTTTACTCTAATTACAAGTACTTGATATTCGTAAAAAAGTTGTTTACTCTAATTACAAGGAATTGATATTCGTAATTCATTTTTGAGTGTTTAAAAAAGTACTTTGATTACAAGTACTTGATATTCTTAATTCGTTTACGAATGTTTTGCAAAGTAGTTTACTCTAATTGCAAGTACTTGATATTTGTCATCTGATTACATAATCCAGATGACATTCACCTAGCTCTGATCATTATTCATCCTGATGTAATGAATCCTCTGTTTGTCAGCTCAGATCAGCGAGTGTGTGTCAGAAATAGTCTGAGTTTTTATACTTATATTAGCTCTGAGTGTAAGTGGGTGAAGATCTGCATGTGAATGAATCATTGATGCAGCAGATGGTCTTCAGATCCTGAGGAACACACACACACACACACACACACACACACACACTCACTGCATTAGATTCTCATCTTCACACACGACTGTAAGCGGAGCTGGAAAAACACACACACTCAGACAGGAAGGTGTGATTCAGGCTCAGATGAAACTGTCTCTCTCAGGTAGGTGTCTCAATCAGGTCCTGTAGTGTGTGCTTCTGTCGGTTTGAGTGGATCAGCAGATACTGAGAGTGAAAGTCATGTGATTTTTGTTTTTATATTGTAACTTATATTATTGGGTTGTTGAATGCTGGATTCTGATTGGCTGATGGACATTCTAAGGTGTGCCGTTATTTTCAGGTAGACGCACAGCTGAAGTAGTTCCGGCAGGTTTTGCGTGCATTTAAAATGATATTAATGTATTTCTAAAATATTATAGATATTAACGCTGGTTATGATCATTTAGTTTGTCTGTAAAGTTCGTGAATGCTGGTGCAGGTGTGTACTGGCTGCTTGTCATGGTGTTGGGAAGGCGTTTGCTGGTGTTTCTGGCTGATCTACTGGTTTTGGCTGTGCTGTTTTCAGAGGGATCTTTATCATGTTGCTGAGCGGCAGAAATAGAGACGCTCATGTTCATCCTGCAGAAAACCTGCTGGAGTTATAGAGTCAGAATCACTGCACACATACCAACACACACACACACACACACACACACACACACACACACACATATATACATACAAACAGAAGTATTTAATATACATGCATACACAAACATACCAACTTAAATACACACATATACAGGATATACACGTGTCACACACACACACACAGTCTTACATACACCAACACCATTACACAAATACTGTATATACACACACACACACATATATATATATATTTGGCTTAGGCGGTATCCAAATTTTGATACAGTCAAACCTCCTCCATATTTGACCTCAGTATCCGGTATTACCGTGCATAATAAAAAGAAAATGATGTAAGGCTCAGACTGCGTCACACAGGTTGGCTTGTGCCTAAACCATTCAGAAACTGACTACTGTATATGCAACCTTAGGTTCACAGTCAGCTGTTTGTCTTGGTCGTATTAGAGATCTGCGCGGGACTACATTTGTGGGGGGGGGGTGATGTGAACAAAACCAAAAACCACCCAGCTAGATGAAGAGTCCAGACAGCCTATAACAAGCTGTCTGTATAAACACACACACACATAGACACACAGCACTATGCTCTCTCATTCTCACACACACACACACACATAGACCGCACCAAGCCAGCGATGCACAGCATCACACTCTCTCTCCCTCTCATTAACACACACACACACACACACACACACATACATGGACAGCACCAAACAAGCGACACACAGCATCACACTCTCTCTCATTCACACACACACACACATAAACACATAAACACACATGAACAGCATCCATGTAGATGCGCACGTGCACGCTCGGTCAGGAGTGATATTGTTAGACCGCCGCTCCCGTTCAAATGACACCAGAGTTACGGACCGCTCCCGCGCTTTATTCAGAAGTTTATTCCCGCACCACAAGAAATCTGGTCGGGTCCTGCAGTACAGCAGGGAATGTAGACCTCTAGTTGGTATTTACCACGTCTCCCTTCTCAATCAGTCGAAACCCAAAATACTGGCAAACTGCAGAGGTTGTGTTCTTCTTCGAGACCAGGGGCCTCATGCACGAAGTCTTGCGTTGAACTCATACTAAAACATTGCCTACAGACAAAGCTGTAAATGTGTGTACACAGTAAACACTTCAGATGGATGAAACACTGCGTACGCTGAATCCCACGCATGTTCACTATGTACATCTGAATTAACCTGAAACTGAGCGCACGTGCACGAGCGCAAAACCCCTCCCTGACTCCTCCCCTGTATGAATATGCTAATGACTCCACTTTGGCAAAACCAAATGAAAAAGTAACGGCAAAAGCCAGCAAGAAGAGAAACTTTGAGCATAATGTGAACTGGAGGTGCTCCTGTCGGAGGTAGACCGGAGATAAACGGTGTTATCTGCTTGTCCTCCGGGATTAATAACAGAAGAAAAGATGGAGTGGGAGAGTTTAGCTGACGCCGTTAACACAGCTGGGTCTGATCATCGCACTGTGAGTGAATTAAGAGAGATGGTCTGATGTAAAGGTGTAAAACTTTGTAGTGTCATTAGCAGCGTGAGTGGTGTAGCTCGTAAAGCGCATGGCAACATGTTTTGCCCAGCCTGATCTCACGAGAAAACGTAAGTATTTAACGTTTTGTCTGTTTAGTGGCTAATTCGTACGAATTCGTACGAGTTCAGTCGTACGAAATTGTACGATTTTAAAAAGGAGGCGTGGCACCTAACCCCACCCCTAAACCCAAGCGTCATTGGGTGATGAGCAAATCGTACCAAATCGTACGAATTAGATCGTATGAATTCATACGAATTAGCCACTAAATCAAAAAGTTACGAATTGCCGTGAGATTGTGTTGGTTTTGACACGTTCGATCATGGACTCGGTTCGAACCCAGCGTCTGATGAACTCAATCTTCGTTTTTCCCCCTCTACATATCAGACTTTACCTACTCTTCATCACGAGGAAGACAAGTAGGAGTCATTAATAAGTGTGTGTATTATGTTAAGCGCATTTGAGCGTCACACATTATTTGCACATTTATTGAATGGAAATGTTTCTGATTCATCCAAATTCGTCTTCAGATGGCGTCTTTATAGCAGTGTGTGTGCGGTCGATCGCTCCGATTACATCGGGACAACCGGCGACCGCTGCAGATTGTGCTTTAATGTTTGGCTGATCAACTGCATAGTATGGAAACCTTCTATACCTGCTAGACATGTGGATGATCCCCATACAGCTGCCATTGCACGGCTCAAAGACACTCTGTAGTGTGCAACTTAACACAACTGCCTCTAGGAGTCGCCAATGGAAATAAAACACACAAAGAAATGCACGTACACCAGATGTCAAGTTGAGGGAACCAACGCACATCCTCACGTTCATTTCATCGCTAGTAAACTCAAACGTGAGCCTGAAATCTGGCGTACGCAGTGTTGATACATGA